>NW_024467047.1:0-80417 GCF_017591425.1 Ochotona curzoniae
CGTAGGAGGTGCTGATGTTATAGGTGGTGGCTCACTATGTTACAGCACAGACCCCTGTTTATTATTTTTGATTATATGAATATGTGAACTTGTATGTATGTATTATTATGAAATACAAAGATTTCATTATACACAGATCTGAAGTTTTCAGTAGCATGGGCCTCTTAATTGTAGGATCCTTTTCACTTTGCTATACAATGTGTATTATTTAGACCTTTTCCTGGAGAAAGAATTAGAATGACAAAGAGAGGAAGGAGGAGCCAGCATTGTAGTGTAGCACGTTAAGCCACTGCCTGCAATGCCAGCTTCCCATGTGAACCTGAGTTGGAGTTTCTTGACTCTTCCACTTCCTATCCAGCTCCTTGCTAATGCATCTGGGAAAGCAACCAAGGAGGGCCCAAGTGTTTGAACTCCTACCACCCACATGAGAGAATTGGAGGGAGTTCCTGACTTCTGAATTGGTCTGGCTCAGCCCCAACCATTGTGACCATGAGGAGTGAATCAATGGAAGTTCTCTATCTCTCTAACTTTTTCTCTCAGATAAACAGATTAGCACACATTTAAAAAGAGATAGGGATAAATTCATATTTTGTGTCTATGTATGTTTCTGTAGTGGTATTTATGGATTATGTATAATGGTGTGAGATTTGCTTTTGGTAATGTGTATTGGAGCTAAGACCAAAAGATCTGTTTACACTATACAAAGGATCCCTTTTTTGCACTTAAGCTCTTAGAAAAGTAAGATAATTTAAATATCCTTATATTGCTAATAAATACAGACATGGTACAGGTTTCTTCTTGTGAACTAGGTGCAATGACTGGCAGCTGAATAACTCCTCAAGGGGTGCATGCCAACTCCTTTCACATGAATTTATAATACTGCAACTTAACAAGACTGAGTCAGCTTCTTTATGTTTCCTTCACATAAACCTCAATGGACTTCCCATTTTGATGCAGAATTTGTTTTTCATAATTATTTTCATCTCAGAAGGTGACCCTATATTGAATACCCAAGAAGGAAGAAGTGAAAAACATGTGTTTGCTTCTAAAACCAACATGTTTTAGGATCAGGATCATGATTTCTGATGTAATCACATGGTGCTTTTTCCATAAATATGGCCTGAGTATCTGATGTAGGCTTGACTCCATCTCAGGCACTCTGGAAAGATACGATCAACTATAGACTTGGCTTTCATAGAGCACGCTTCCTAAAGGAATGATAAGCAAATGAGTAACTGCATAATTAAATACCACATAGTAAAGTGTGCTGTGAAGGTTGAAGGAATAGTGATAGAGAGGCATGACCAAGGAAGGATTCTGCAGAAGTCTGAATAAAATTTATCATCATGAATCTAATATATGATATATATTCAATAAACATTGGAAGAAATCCACATGCATGTATGTGCAACACTAAAGATATCACAACACTAAAGATAATAGCAAAAGGGAGGAGAAAATTGTCTCTTTCTAGATTAAAAGAATCTAGTAGCACAATGAAGAAGGACTAGAATAAGTAGACACTGGCTTTAAAGGCAAGGCTTGCTCAGATAAGAGTGAGTGTGCAAAGATGGGAGTGTGCAAAGAGTGAGTGTGCAAAGATGGGACTGTGTGAACGATGACTGCGCCTGTTTCCTACTGGTAATGACAACTTACCACAGATCTATTGGCTTAACACAGAGTTATCGTCTTATAATTCTGCAGGCAATATCCAAAATAGGCATCCCTGGGCTGAAGTCAAGGTGTTGGTAGGGCTGTTTGCCTCTGGAATCTCCAGGAGAGAATCTGTTTCTTTTCTCTTTTTCCCCAGCATCTGAAATTTGTCTGCAATCCTTGGGTTATGGCCTCTTCTTCCATCAGCAGAACTATAACCATAAGCTTGTCGTTGTTAAGGCTTTCTCTTTTCTGATCTGTACTTAAGCATCATGTCTCCTTCTCTAACCATGACCTTCCTGGTTCCCTTGTCATAAGAATGTTTGGGATTGGATTGACTCCACCAAGATAAACCAGGTAATCTCTCTTTCTAAGGTCAGCTGATATGCTGCTTAAAGTTTTTCCTCTGCAACCTGTTTCCCTTTGCATGTAACATAACATGCTTGTAAGTCATGATGATTAAGATTTGGACAAGTTTGTTAGTGTCAGTGTTCAGGTTTCCACAAGCACAATATATTTAGGAATCTATACATGCTTTGGTAGTGCTTAAGTATAGAGTATACATACAGTTATGGCTAACAAAGGGCATGCTTATAAGAGGGAGTCCTTGTTAGTATTATACTGTTTGAATCTTATCCTGGATGTGATTTGGTATGTCAGGAAGTTCTCAGAAGTGTAAAAATAATTAAAAATACTTATGGAAACATGAAATTAAAGATGAGCTTGTTTGGGTGAAGAGTATTTTGAAATTGGTGTATAGTTTTTGTAAAAATACACATCTTCGATGAAGTTTTTGATGACCCTTGTACAAATGGATTTCATTTTTTTGCACCAAAATAATCTTATTTAAAGATTTCCTTTTCCTTGAATTTTTAAAAGCATTCCTTGAGTTTTAGAACCATCATTCATTCAAGCATTTGTGTGATGCTAACTAGGGTGAGAAGAAAACAAAAATAATACTGAAAAACCCACACGAAAGAGTCATATGATAAATTATACAAATCTCCACTGCTGATGGAGAAATTAGCAGGAAAGGGGCCCTACAGAAGCAGGTAAGCCTTTTCCTTTAATCCAGGTATATCAGATAGGAAAGTTGATTCTCACAATTGATCTTAAATTTAACACTGTCTAAAATGGCAAATCAAATTTTGAGGTCAAGGGATGAATCTCTGCAAAATGGAGATTCCCTTAAAGGTCTTGCATCTGAGTGGAAAATTTGAAAATTGTATTTCCTTATAAATAATTAGTTTCCCAAGTTGATTTGCCAAACTTCAAAACTCTCTTTTATGACTTTTGATGAGGATTTTTGAGACAAGCAGTGTGGACTCATGTATTTCCCTTTCCCCTACCCATTGTAAATCTGGTATATATATTTACACAATTTCCCTGGCACTTCCTGAGCATTTAAACTAAGTGTGAGGATGTAGAGGTAAAGGCCTGAGAGATTTACATAGGTACCTCCATTCTGCAAATCTGAAGTCTCCCAGACTGGATCCTTCTAGATCTTTTGCCTTGGTTAACTCTTTCTGCCTGCATCTGCTCCCCAGTCTGCTGAAGCAAGTGGATAAGTACATTTGTGTTTAAAGCATTGTGGATAAGGTTGGTTTAGACTGTCTTATTTGAGCTGCTGTAGACAGGAAAAGAAAGGACTGTCATAAAGGCTGACTGTGGGTGCAATTTGCTTTATAAACAATTTATATGACTTAGGAACAACGCAGCAATTTTGTAGATTTCCTTTGATTATTGACGTGTTGATGTAAAGGGGAAGAATTTTTTGTTTTAGATTTTCTTTCTTGTATTGGTTAAGTTAATAAAAATGAATACAAGAGCACTGCACAAAGTTCGTGGAAAATTAACCTTACCTCTTAGTTGTGTTCTTCCACAAATGTTTTTAAGTATCCTCATGTGTGTGTATGTACATGTGCATTTATGAACATATGCCATTTTGTACCCATTGAAGATACACAGATTAAAAACCCCTTGGATGCACAGAGTATTATGGAAAGATGAATATGTTATGTTATTAAATGACAAGCATTTAAGAATTGTGTATACATATATATATAGCCATTCATTTATATGAAAATTATGCAAATGCATATGAGATTTTTGAAAGGATTCAAACTAAAACCATGAAAATGACCATTAGGGCTAAATACAGCAGAATATTTGACTAAGTAAGTTTGGAGATTTTAAATTTGTCACATAATTTCTATACATTTGACATTATTTTTACCAACACTTTTGTACGTGGAAAAAGTTTTATCATATTTCTTTGTCTTCTACGCAGCATTTAAAAGCACCTTATATTTCAATGTAAGCATTTAAAAATTCTATGACATTTGACATATATACTTTAATATATCCTGTCATGAAATGTGATTTTCTTATTTTTTTTTTCAAAGAGATAGAGACACAAAGATATTTACCCCCACTGGTTCATCGCCTAAATCCCTGCAGTCATTGTGGCTGCGACAGGTCACAGCCAGGAGCTAGGAACTCAAACTAGCTCTCTCACATGGATGGCATTGATGAAAACAGTAGGGTTATCACAGCTGTCTCTTGGGCTATGCATCAGCAGGAAGCTGGAGTGGAGAGTGGAACTGGGATTCAAATCCAGGCACTCCAACGTGGAGTACAGGCATCCAAAGAGGTACCTTAATCACTGTGTCTCCGGCTTCTGTGGCAACATCTCTCAACATCTAGTGCAAGTGACTACTATTTCAGTTCAGTCCTTTTTAAAATGTGTGTTTACTTCTTATAAGAAAGGTAAGCATTTAGAAGTTATGTTCCAGCAAACAGAGTAAACCATGAGTGACGACAAGTTAACTCTCCAGATTTGCCCTATGATACATTGGGTGTGCAGAATTAAATTGCATTCCTTCTGTACAAGTTTTGTTTTACTTAACAAATATTTAGTTACTTTTAAAAAATCTGTACAAATTCACTTTATATTAATTTTTTTCAACCCTCTAGCCACTGGAAAGCTATCCTTATTACACTATATAGCAAAGTGTTTTTCCTATATGCTGAGAAATTTCTCATGAAAATATATGATTAAAAATATCTTCAATAATTGAAAATTCACTACCTAAATTCACTGAGAACACTCTAGTAATTCTTAAGATGTCACATCACATGAATATGGAGTAATTTCCAATACTAAGTGCTCTTAAATTATTTAACATGAAAAATTCTGTCATGCTCCACAGGTGCTTCAGGGTGCACACCCACGGACTGAAGATTCATTCATTTTTACTAGCTGTTTGAATACACAGTTTCTGAAAGATTTTGCTAGAGAAACAACAATTGCATTCTGAAGGGACATCTGGCATTGGGCTCAGTGGTCTGATACGTGTTTTCTTGCAAGTGTCCATTTACAGTGAAAACGGACATTACTGCTGAAGACACCTGGCATTAGCTGCACTTGGCTGTCACCACTTGTCCTGCACTATGTTAATCAGTGTTATAATGGTCTAGGCTAAGGAAGAAAATCTTGTATCAAATTGTCAACCTATACTTAACAGTTTCATTGGGAGTCAGATGACTACTGGCACACTTTTTCATTTTCTAATATTCTAGTTTCCATTACACTGCTCATGAGGGAAAAAAAAAATTCTGTTGGACCTGGCATGATAGCCTAGTGGCTAAAATCCTCGCCTTCCACATGCCATAATCCCATATGGACACTGGTTCTAATGCTAGGGGCCCTCCTTCCCATCCAGCCCCTTGCCTGTGTTCTGGGAAAGCAGTGGAGGACAGCCCAAAGCCTTGGGACCCTGCACCTGCATGGGAGACCTGGAAGAGGATCCAGGCTCCTGGCTTCAGATCAGATCAGCTCCAGCCATTGCAGTCACTTGGGGAGTGAATCAACAGATGGAAGATCTTCCTCTCTGTCTCTCCTCCTCTGTATATTTGACTTCCAAATAAAAATAAATAAACCTTAAACAGGAAGAATCTGTAAAAAGAAGCAGTTACTTAGCCAAAAGTAATTTTGACTATAGGCGAAAGTAGCCACTCTCAATTTCTCACTAGTAAGCATAAAATTGAAATGACCTAGATGACAAATGCTTCTTTTGGAATCAAAGTATTTGCTTTAGTACAGGTTCATAGCATACAATCTGAAATGTGTTCTTGCAGAGATATTATTCATTTTTCCTGATTTTTAGAATTATGGGATAGACATATTTCTTATATGCCCTGTGGGGCTTGGGTCAGTACCCTGCAGCTCTACACATTAATATTTTTTAGCAGATGTGTCCAAAGTTCCCATTAGATAGAGTGCACAACAGTTGAGATGAGCCTTGCCATTAAGTGATTTCAGCATGTCAGCAGTGAAAAAGCCTTTATTTGGAGAGATTTTTTAATTATAAATCTGATGTTTTCCTGCAAATGATTAGGCATGTGATTTTTGTCATTTATCCCTAAGCCTCAATCATTTCAATTGCCAAAATGAGAAATGGGTTTAATCCAATTATTAATGAATTTTCAAATCACATTATGTGAAATCAATGTTCTATTATAGGAAAACCTATAATTTATTTTGTAACACCTCAGCTTAATAGTCTCTTAATTAAGAGACCTTCAACATTTTTGGAAGATGGGTAGTATTTATAATTTATATATAAGAATTAAGCTATGTGACCCAAGAAGTGTGTCTACTTGGTACTCTGTGTTGTTGGAACCAAAGTAGGTTTCAACTTCATGAAGACAGATTTGTTTGGGTTGAAACTTTGATTATCACAATATTCTGGGGCGTTCCTTTAATTACATTTTATCATAAACTTTTTTGAGACACATTGTTATTCCAGTGTAATGTTCTCTTTTACTTGAGAGATTTATTTGTAGGGAAAAGTTATGGGTGGAGTAGATGGAAGATACAAAGAGAAAACTTCTACCTGCTGATTCACACTCCAGAATAGCCACAGCAGTCACAGTTGGGCCAGGCTGAAGCCAGGAGCTTGGAACTCCATCCAGACCTCCTTATCAGTGATGGAGTCCAAGGGTTTGGTTCGTCCATTTCCCATTGATTTCCCAGGCATGTTGGCAGTGAACTAGATCAAGAACTCAGTGGCTGGGGATCTGACTGGCAATTTGATAGGAGATTCTAGCACTGCAGGTGGAGGCTTAACCTGTTGTGTTACAGTGCTTGCTCCAAGTATAATATTCTTTTTTTTTTTAAAGATTTATTTATTTTTATTACAAAGTCGGATATACAGAGAGGAGGAGAGACAGAGAGGAAGATCTTCCGTCCGATGATTCACTCCCCAAGTGACCACAACGGCCGGTGCTGCGCTGATCCAAAGTCAGGAACCAGGAAACTCTTCTGGGTCGCCCATGTGGGTGCAGAGTCCCAAAGGTTTGGGCCATCCTCACTGCTTTCCCAGGCCACAAGCAGGGAGATGGTTGGGGAAGTGGAGCTGCCGGGATTAGAACCGGCGACCATATGGGATCCTGGCACGTTCAAGACGAGGACTTTAGCTGCTAGACCACGCCGCCGGGCCCCAAGTATAATATTCTTATAAATTTAACTAAAATTTGAGATGTGTAAACATGGTGAGACACATTTGGTGAGTTACAAAGCTTTCCCTTGAAAACTCAATGCAATGGCCTTGAGAGGTGGTGGAACTTTTAAGAGATGAATGGATTATTAGGTGGGATCAGTGCAGTTCTCATGGCACTAAATTAGTGAGGCTCTTTTTATATTTTTCCTCTTCCATATACTCCGGCTTTCCTTAGCTTTCCCACTATGCAGTGCAAGGCACTTGCCAGATATAGCTGCTTTTTGTGGCTTGTACCTGTGTTATAGAAAAATGCAGTATTTGGTGTCTTTGTTTACAGGATGCAGTTCAGTTTTCTGCCACTTTCTGTGGTCTTGCTCCATGTTAACTTTATCATTTAACTGAGGTTGTTGATGACATTTACGTATGATACTCTTACTTGCTGGGTATGTCAGTAGGGCAAACTAAAAGAAGCTGAAATATTATATTAGGGAGAGGGACACTATAGTATGGGCTTAGAGATTGCTTTTGTGGTTCTTGTGAGTTTGTCATGAGACATCTAGTATCAAATACCCACTTTTGATTGAGTTCCTCAAGCAGTATGTGCGGTGTTAAATATTCATGGAAAATGTGTATTATGATAACTTATGCATAGATCTCAAAATATTTTTCAGCCAAATAGACTTGTGCTAGCTTATTGTAACATCTAAGCAGGATATAGTTTGAGGCCCTAAGAAGATATCAGTTTGAAAAGAAAGCACGATTTTTGCTAAATTTGAAGCAAAATGTCACATTTATCACGATGGTTGGGTTGGAATATAGCAATCATTAAGGTTTATGAAGTTTATGGTGAAAATGCTTGAAACAGATCAGCAGTTTATAAATAACCCATTTTAAGGAGGAATGTGACAGCATTGACAGGGAGACCAGGTCCAATCTGCTTGTGAAGAAAAATTCGTTTTGTTTGTATGCTTATTCAAGAGGACTGACAATTAACAATCTGAATTACAGTCCACACTACAGACATCTCAACCAACTCACCTCCCACAACTCCAACCAACAAGTTAAAAAGGTGCAGTCTTTTGTCATGATAACTTGGGCAGCTTTTTGGAAGTCATTGATGTCTGTTCTTTCTTCCTGCATTTAGAAATGTTTAGTTATTGCAAAGGTCTCTAGGCACAGTTAGATCAATCCAGTGGATACTGAACACAACCTTAGCAAGTATTTCTTGGAAGAACCACTTGATTGGTCCTTTTATCCTGAAGGTGATCCTAAATGATTGCAGTTGCATCTATCACAACTTGGGCTCCCAGGAAGCAGATACTGAAGTAGACTTAGGAATGCAAGATGTTTATCGGGGTTCCACATCCATGAAAGGAATCAGGAAGAAGTAGAATTGGGAAAATGAAGAATCAATTTCAAGCAGATCCAACAAATTCTATGCGAATTTGAAGTAGGGCCTATTGCAAATATTGTCTGTCTGTGACTTACATTGGACCCAAATTGGCTTATACTCCTGCCTTACTTAGTTGTAAGGTATGGCTGCCCCAGCGAAGGTATCACGAGGCTCTTCTCCATAGCTCAGTCCACATTGAAGGAGGTGACAGTTGGAGGCTGTTTTAGACTGCACTCCGACAGCTGGACCAAGAGTCCTTCTTCAAAGGCAGATGTGTCAGGGTGTTACTCTTTTTTGTTTTTAAAGATTTATTTTTATTATGTTTTTATTGGAAAGGCGGATATACAGAGAGGAGAGACAGAGAGGAAGATCTTCCGTCCGATGATTCACTCCCCAAGTGACCCCAACGGCCAATGCTATTCCGATCCGAAGCCAGGAGCCTATTCTGGGTCTCCCATGTGGGTGCAGGGTCCAAGGCTCTGGGCCATCCTCAACTGCTTTCCCAGGACACAAGCAGGGAGCTGGGTGGGAAGCAGGGTCACTGGGATTAGAACCGGTGCCCATATGGGATCCCACATGTGTTCCTCCCTCCTTCAATAACTCAAGATAGAATACACATAACCTTTTAATCACCATACTTTTCAGATGGGATAATACAGCAAAGGGTCCTAAAGGGAAAAGATTGGAAATAGTGATCAAAATGTGCAGTACAGAAGAAAAACACAAGTGAAGGGAGAGTTGTGGGAAGAAGGAACAAATTCTAAGAGAATAAAGTTAATATTTTTCCAGTCCTATTCAGACCTGTGCTCCACTTAGGACGATTTTTTTTGGTAGAATTATTTGAAAGGCAAAGAGACAGAGATAGGCAGAGAAGGGTATTGCTTCTAGTTGCTTACTCCCTAAAGGCATGCAATAGTCAAGTTCACTCCTATAATAGTTATACCTGGGCCAGACCAAAGTTGTGATCCAGAAACTCAATCTGAGCTGCTCTTATTGATAACAAGAACCTATTTACCTGAGCTATCACCTGCTACCACCTGGTATATACATTTTTAGGAAGCTGGAAGTGGGAGCAAAGTGGGTCTGGAATTCAAACACTGTGGTATGGATTGCAGGCACACTGAGTGGTGTCGGATACCCAACCCCCATGCCTCACTTTTAAAAATACTTGAATGATCACATCTTTAAAAACACTTTTAAAATAACCTTGCAAACTTGTAACTGTTATTGTTTCTCTGACAGGTATGGAAAACGTGAATATGAGAGACAGGCCATTCCTGACAACTCAGAGAAATGCTAGCTCAGGTATTTTCTAACTGATTTATTATTTATTTATTTGAAAGCTAGAATTGCAGAGAGACCAAGAGCAAATATTCTCTGCTAGTTTTCCGTGGTGCATTAACAAGGAGGTAGATTGGGATTGGAGCGTCGAGATCTGAACTAGAGGCCATGTGGGATGCCAGCACGGCAGGTGGTGGTTTAACTTGATACATCCCAAGTCCATTCCTGTTTTAAGCTTGAAAGAATGCTTCAACAGTGGTCATACTTTGTATCTTGGCATCACACTTTTTAAAAATTCATAATATACTAATTTACATGGAAATATGCCCTCAATGCCCTTATAAAATTACAGTTTTTTTACAAAATGTAATGACCAAATTCTAAGAGTTTCTAGAAATAGAGTTTCAAATATATTATGGAAAATGTACTGTATTATTTCTTGAATTTGCATTTAAAATACTTGAAAGTAACATGAAGTTAACATTTTAGCCTACCTATAATTTGATTTCCTGAAACCAGGATTTGTCATTTTTGTGGTTTTTATGAACAGCAGATAATCTGGTATTTCGAGTGAAAAATGGGATAAAAAGTAAAAAGTACAAACCAGTGGACTATCAACAATTGCATGCTTTAACTGAAGCAAAGAAGTTAGCTTCTGCGTCATCAGAGCTAAAGGTGAGGAGGGGTGTGTGTGTATGTGGTGTGTGTGTAGTTGAGGGAAATCGATTCCTAGGATGCATAATGATATTTACATTGCAAATGTGAAAATAAATAACATTCTAAATAGGTTTTACCGTCTCTCAAGTATTATAGTAAACAGCAGCTAACATAGGCCTTGGACCCTGTTATTTTATATGAATTTCTCAATTAACGTTACTAACAATGCCTTGAGGTCTGAATTGAAGTTTATTTTTGGAAAGAAGGCCATTTCATTAGCTTTCAGCAACATCCAACCTGAATAATAAAAATTGCTAGCAAGTGCAATATGTGAACAACATATATGACTTAAGTTCCTTTGGCACCATTATACTCAGGTACTCTGAAGTGCTGTGCTTTCTAGAATTCCCCTTTTCTCTCTTCTATGTTTGTCTCATGTGGAAACAAGGTGAACAAATGCTAGATTCAACAGGAGATTATAGAAAATAATTCTGAACATTGATGTAGGGCCAAGTATAGTGTAGGATTACTCATGAAATGTAGTTCCCTTGTGCAAACAACAGTGTTTCTTAACAGCAGCATTGTCATTGCTTGGTTACGTTAAACAACTGGTTTTTCAAATAATGTGTTAAGCAAAGTTTTTATTTGTGTTTAAAATTTTCATTTTCTCTCTCATGTTTGCATAGCTCTTTATTAATACTTGTTACAAAGTGTAACTCATGATTCTGGGGGAACATTTGATACCTTATTCTGGAAAAATTATTCTCTAGATTATATTCTCTCAAACTAAGGTGACTGTTCAAAATTTGGGATATTATGTGTTTGATCAGATGCCACTTGAAAACAATTTGTTGAGGAATTTAAAGAAATTTATATAAGGAATTTATATAACTATCATCATAATTTTTCATGTATCTGATTTCTGTTCTGACATATTGTATATACATCGAATGTGCTTGCATGCCTGTATAAACACAAACACTTAATTCATGTATTCTTGCATGATAATCAAGGTATGATAGTCTGTATACTTTTTACCTTAATATTTTTCTATATAACCCTTATAATACTTACTATATACTAATTGTTCCAAGCAATAAGTATTATATGCCCACTTTTTGCCTTGAAAATACAATTGCAAAATTCAACCCCAACTTTGATTAAGTACCACCCTGGGGGACGGTAGAGAGTCACTGTTTATCAGATAAGCCCAGAATAAAGTTATATTTGCTATAAACTGCAATGAAAACAAAACATGCTGCCAAGGCTTGGTCCTGACTATGTAGTTAGGAAAGGCCTTTCTGAGAAAGTAACATTGGAATGAGGATCTTAGATCAGTAAGAAGTAATTAAGCAAAAACCAGGGCGGCAATTACTCCAGATAGAAAGATGCATGATCACATCTTCTCGTTAGGCTGTGCAAGGCTTCGCTTGTGTCGTGTTGGAAGTCATTTTACTGTGAACGCCTTTGTGGAGAGAGACTTTTTATGGTTTAGAATTCCTATCCTCCACAGGTAAAATTCTCATGATTTGGCTATCTGGACTGAAAGTCTAGTTTGTTTGTTTGTTTGTTTGTTTGATGTTTTTGAGACCTATTTCCAAATTTCTTTCCTAAAGTATTACTTTAATAAAGACACTGCCACAAGCATATCCTTGAAACCTTTGTCATGTTAAATTATCTGCACATATATTTCATATGTGTATCTATTTTATATATCGTATACACATATATATGTGTGTATAAATATTATACATATATATTCATCCTTTCATCTGAGATGTACTAAAATAGCACAGACAACTTTTTGGTTGAATATGGAAGGGTAGAATGGTTGAGTATTATAGAGAACATTTCTTAGTGACGACACATTTCCTCCAAATAATAAACATTTAATAATCTTAATTATTATTGTGGTTTCAAAATTTGAACACTAGACAGGGGGAAAATAATTCCTTAACCTTGTCAACTACTTCTTTGCATCTCTGGTCCTTGTTTTATAGATTTGTGAGTTTTAACTGGCATTTTACTTCATTTTAAAGGATACATTTGAAAAGCAGAGCAAAGGAGAATAAGAGTCAGACCTTCCTCTGCCGATTTACTCCGTGAATTAGCTGTAACGACGGAGGGCGAGGCTGAAGTCAGGAGCTAGGAACCTACCCTGATCTTTCATGAGTTTCAGGGGTCCAGGTGTTTGAGCCATTTTCTCCTGCATTCCTAGGTGCATCAGTTGAGACCAAGATAGGAAGCAGAGCGCCAGGGACTTGAAGTGGCAGCATGATAGGGGAGGGCAGTGATGCAAGCTGGCAAGTGAGGGATTTAACCCACTGTGCCACAACACCGACCCTGACTGGCATTTTCAGGCTCATCCCTAACCTTTGTTTTCATAAACAAATATGATTCAATAAGAAGCTTTACAGTAACAATTTCTGAAATAACTTCGCACCATGGATTCATAGCTTCATAGCTTGAAAACTCTCAAATAATTTTTTTCTTTAACTATTAAACTGGCTCACAGTCAGTAGCAATCATTTTGATAAGCTTTTTGTTTCATTTTTTTTTTTAGTCTTCACAGATTCATAAGATAAAGAATTAATCTTTTAAAACATGTTCATTTTGTTTTGAACTTTGGTTAATGATAACAAACTGTCCTGGATACTTCATAATTTTCTAACACTTTTTCATTATAGAATTTTCATTTTATTGTTGTGTCTAGATTAAGCAAGATGTATTGGGAATGTTGCTGTACATGATTTTTTAATATTTCCCTTCTCATTTAAAGGTAGCAAGTTGACATTTTGTTTTCAATTTATTTTTGTTATACATGAGTAGTTCCCAAATATGATTTTTCTTAAAAGATTTATAGCTTACAGGGCCTGACGCGATGGCGCAGTGGTTAAGGTCCTCCCCTTGCACGCCCGGGATCCCATATGGGCGCAGGTTCTGGTCCCTGCAGCCCCGCTTCCCATCCAATTCCCTGCCTGTGGCCTGGGAAAGCAGTCAAGGACGGCCCAAGGCTTTGGAACTCTGCACTCACGCGTGGGAGACCTGAAAGAGGCTCCTGGCTTCGGATTGGCACAGCATCGGCCATTGTGCTCACTTGGGGAGTGAATCATCGGACGGAAGATCTTCCTCTCTGTCTCTCCTCTCTGTATATCCACCTTTCCACTAAAAATAAAATAAATCTTTAAAAAAAAAGATTTATGGCTTACATGGAATTAAATAATTAGAAATTAAAATTAAATATCCTTAAAGTTTACTTTAAAAGATTTACTTATTTATTAGGAAGGCAGAGTTTCTGGAAGGTGGTGGATTAGGATGAAGGAGTTAGAGAAAAGGAGAGCATGATGTATCATTTGCTCATTCAATATATATATGTCGTGTGTGTGTATGAGAGAGAGAGAGAAAGAGACAGAGAGAGAGAGACAGAGAGAGTTTGAGAGATCAATTTTCCATCTGCTTGTTTACTCACCAACAAAACCAGGAGTCCAAATCTCCCATATGGTTGCAAGGTCTTAGGCACTTGGGCCATTTTCTGTTGCCTTCCCAGGAACAGTAGCAGGGAGATGGATTGGATGTTCATCAGCCGGAACTCACATGGTACCAGTTTAAGCAGTGACTTGACAATGGCCCTTAAAGTTTAATGTTTTAATGTTATGAATGCTACTCTACCATTCTACACTATCTAGAATAAAAGTTATCATCCATGTTAGTCTTATTTTGTTTTCTCAAAAAGATGATTCTTTCTAATGTTACATAACACATTCTTGATATTTGCATTAATGTTAATGTTAAATGTTCATGTGTTTCCTGCTTATTTTACTATTTTAAAATGCTCATTTTGTACATCCAAAAGCAATATAATTGATATTCATTATTAATACAGCCCTCTTTTCTGGCAGTATTAAATATAAGTATATTTGAACTGAATGATAGAATGTCAACATTAAAGGCATGCAAAGAAATCATTGCTTCATCTGAAATGCTTAGCTGCATGCCCGATTTGTGTTATTGATACGCTTACAGCTGATTAGTGTGATAGTCCTCTGTGTAATCAATTTGTCATTGATCATGAACAATTTGAGGGATGTCAAAAGATTTGCTGAAATCGACGTTGACTGATCCACCTTCCAAAGGCTGAGACTGACCCTGAAGCCAAATAGTAAATATAGACTGAGGAAACGACAGTATCATGTAATTGTTAATTACAATCATGTAATTGTTAATTCTCATCTTACCAAGTATAAAAAAGATCTTTTAAATTATTGCTATATTTGTTTCTTTAGTTAGTAAGAATGACTATTCTTGTCCCATTCAAGAGTCCATCTATTAATTCTTCTTTAAATAAAAACACATTATTTTGAGAAACTGTGGATGTAAGTGAAATCAGATTGAATGTATAATAAATTTTTTAAAGAATTATTTATTTTTATTAGAAAGTTAGGTTTACAGAGAGAAAATACAGACTGAAAGGAAGAGCTTCCATCTGCTGGTTCATTCCTTAAGGGGCTGCAATGGCTGGAGCTAAGCTGATCTGAAACCAGTAGCCAGAGGCTCCTTCTGGGTCTAACATGCAGGTGTAGGGTCCCAAGGCTTTGGGCCGTCCTCAGTTGCTTCCCCAGGCCACAAGCAGGGAGCTGGATGGCAAGCGGGGCTAGCAGGATTAGAACTGATGCCCATATGAGATCCCAGCACATGCAAAGTAAAGAATTTAGCCATTAAACTACTGTGCTGGGCCCTGATGTAATAAATTTCTATGTGATATCCAGCTCCAGTAATGATCAACTTTTGATCATTATTTCCTATGTTCTCCCACCCACAAACATCCCTCTGTACCACTTTGCATTGAAGAGAGGTTTAGACATTATATCTCACACATAAATATTCTGCATGTATCTGTAAAGTTTTGGGGCTTTAAAAATGCTATCACTGCATGTGTATTTATTCATTTTTAATAATTAAAAGTATATTATCAGTGTTAAAAATCTTTAAGTCTTGGGCCCAACGTGGTAGACTAGCGGCTAAAGTCTTCACCTTGCACATGCTTGGATTCCATATGGGTGCTGGTTCTTATCCTGGCAGCCCTTCTTCCCATCTAGCTGCCTGCTTGTGGCCTGGGCAAGCAGTCGAAGATGGCCCAAAGAGTTGGGACCTTTCAACCACGTGGGAGACTCGAAAGAGGCTGCTGGCTCCTGACTTCAGATTGGCACAGCTCTGGCTGTTGTGGATACTTGGGTAGTGAACCATCGGATGGAGGATCTTCCTCTCTGTCTCTCCTCCTCTCTGTATATCTGACTTTCCAATAAATAAATAAATAAAAATTCTCTAAGTCTCAACTTTTTTCTTTTCCTATATTTGTAAAAAAAAAAATTTATTTGAAAGGCAGGGAAGACAGTGAGAGATACTTTTTTTTCCACGTGTTTGCTCACTTCTCAAGTGCTTGCCACAGCCAGGATTGGGCCAGACTGAGCTGAGGAGCCCAGAACTCAATCCAAGGCTCCTGTGTGCATGGCAGAGGCCCAAGCCCCTGAGTCATCACCTGCCCCCTCCCAGCGTATACACTACCAGGAAGCTGGAAAGCAGAGGAGCTGAGACTGGTAATAGGTACTGTGCCATGGGATGTGGACGTCCAAAGAAGGGGTTTGACCTGTTGCACCACAATTCTAGTCCCTCAAAAAATTCTTATTAAAGAATATTCGAAACAGCAGCTAAATAAGATCCACATGTTATAACTGGCTCTTCTGTTTAGAGTCCCTCCCTTCCCAGGTATGATTCTTTGTAATTTATGCATTCTTACAGTGTGAAGGATGATGATCATATCCTGGTGATGTCACTTACCATGATGTTCTGCCTCATATATCCAGTGCACAGTAAGCCAGTTCCTGCGACTTGTTCAGATTCAGATGTCATGTATCTCGCTTGTTTAAGGATGGAATTTTGTACTCCCATCGCTTTCTATTACAAATAGCACTGCCATGGATTTTTTCATGCTTGTATGTTTTTTATACTTTTGACTAAGTGAATTTCAGATAGATTTTTTTTAAAGATTTATTTTATTTTTATTAGAAAGGTGGATATACAGAGAGGAGAGACAGAGAGAAAGATCTTCCGTCTGATGATTCACTCCCCAAGTGAGCGCAACAGTCGATCCGAAATCAGGATCCAAGAACTTCTTCCAGGTCTCCCACACTGGTGCTGGGTCCCAAGGCTTTGGGCTGTCCTCCACTGCTTTCCCAGAATACAGGCAATGAGCTGGATGGGAAGGAGGGCCCCTGGGATTAGAACCAGTGTCCATATGGGACGTTCAAGGCGAGGACTTTAGCTGCTAGGTCACGCCACTGGGCCCTGCTTTAGGCATTCTTAAGGGAAGCGCTCATGTGTCATACTTTAGAAATACTAAAAACTTGTATTTTTTCAGAATAAGGTGAGTATTTTTCTGCAATATCCTCTATTTTTCAAAAAAATGTACCTTTTCCTAAATTTCATCATTGCAGTTATCAGGTCTTCCGAGGAAAGAGTTTGACTTTGAATTTGAAGTCAAGTAATCTTTGTGCTCATTTGTTTTTTTGTACCCCTAATTTTAAATTGGAAATCAGCACAGCAAACAAATAAACTCAAGGTTAAAGTAATCTGTGAATGACAGCCAAAAGTAGCATGCATTATAAACATTGCTTTTTAGAAGGTGTCTTCTGAAGTTCTCTTCAATACTGATAATTTCTTTTTCTCTTATTTTCAATTGGATTTTTATTTATATAGAGAATAGATTTCATAGAAAGTAAGAATAAAGAAAGGAAGAAAGGAAGGAAAAAGTGGTAAAAGTATGGTCTTTTAAACTCTTTAAGGTGTTAAGTACTCAAGTCACAGGGAAATTATGAAATATGCATATTTCACCCTGTTACTAGCTTACATTTTTGTAGATATTTAAGATCTAATATAGAATACACCACCTGAGGCTTTAGAGTAGATAGATCTTTATTTTAAAAACAAATCTATTCATTACTTACCATGATATGGTTTTGTAGCTGTAAGATTTTTCCCTTCCACTCCTCTTTCTCCGTCCCCATTTTCTCATTACCCAGTTATTATTTTCTGGATGACTACAGTAGTGTAGTCCCTTAGTAGCAGTTACAGATCAGTTTCTGCTGTTTAAGTGTATCATGTCCTCTAGGTATGGGGAGAGGTAGATTATCTAGATTCATGCTCTACAGGTAGCTTTACATGTTTCAAAATGGAAGTCCTACCTTATTCAGGAGCAGAGATGTGACGTGACTTTACTTCCCAGTATGTTAGTCTCCACTATACCATCCCCCTGTGAGAGTATATGTGTATACACTTGTAGTTTATATGGCTACACTACATCTATTTATTTTGTAATTTGCCTAAAGGCTGTCTTATATCAGAGAGAATATATGATATTTATCCTTTTGGGTCTTGCTTATTTCACTAAGCATTGATGGTCTCCGGTTAGGACCATTTTATTGCAAATGGCAGGATTTCATTCTTTCTTTATGGCTGAGTGGTAGTCCACAGAGTAAATGTAGATGTACCATAGTTTGTTTATCCATTCATTTGTTGAATGATGTCTGGATTGTTTCTGTGTCTTCACTATTGTGCTTTGCATTGCTATAAATATTTGGCAGGTTGCTCTATAGTAGATGAATCTTAAGTGGTAGAAAATGGATATGCAGGTGATACAGTGGCAGCACAATATTGACAGCTGCCGGAGATCACTGTTATCCCAAATCAGAGAAACCCAGTGAAGCAGCAGGGCTGAACCACATTGTAAGGCAGAGCTTGTCCAGAAGTAGTTGGGACTGTCCAGAAGAAAGTTTCATGAGGAAACTGCAGGTGTTCTTATAGTCTTCTGAGAGCAGAGAAGGTGAGGGTTGTAGTGGGCTGATCCATTGGCTTCTCCTTCACCTCACTGCTCCCTGCCAACCTCCTATCAATCTTCTTGGGCTACAGAGAGTGTCGCCTGAGGAACATGGGGTTGCTCTGTGACATGGAGCAGATGAGGGCGATAACCAGGGATGGATCTCAGGGAAGCACACCCCAGCATGACACAGCTGGTCAGCAGATGCTCCCACAGTACCCAGGATGTGCTAAATTTTTCAAAAGAAAATTCAGGGATAATTAATTTTAGCTTAAAGTTTTGGTTTCAGTGCTTGCATAATCTTTAGCTACTGAAGTTCTGTGAAGTGACTTCAAAATAAATAGCAGCTGAAATGCAAACAATTATTCTTTACAATGTCATAAAACTGCGAGACCAAAATTATTTTCTCAGGCTGCTATTTCTAGCAAGTTCTGAGTACAGGATTAAAGTCAGGTTTCCTAACAATTTTTCCAAGTAATCTCTCTTCTGCTTCCACTGAAAAAATCAATGGACGATCAAGCCATATAATAGATTTTGTGTAACTGATGTTTACAAGCTTTATGATGATGACCGAATTCTTTAACTTATCTACCTTCAGTGTTTCCACATGTAAAATGGGAATGATAATTCTTGTCATGTTTGCCAGGGAAGATGTATCCAAAATGTGGACTAGGTGGGATAAGCCCTTGACAAATGTCCTGGGGCTAAATGAATTCAAGATATTATTTACAGTATGAATGGAAAATGGAATGACTTCACCTTTCTTTGCAAACATAATTTTAAAGCAGTTCTTAAAGTTCCAAGCATTTCCAACCAGTTTTTCACTTTCCCTCCCTGGTTTTTATCATTGCATTTAAGGATATAATGTGAGAAAATGCATGAATAAGTATTTTAAAGCATCAAGTAGTTAGCTTGGAAGATGCAGATTAAACACTGCAGTTGGCAAACACTATTTTGAGACTTGGAAGTTGCTCTTCTTTTGTTCCTCCAAATGTAGATCAGAAAAGCACTGCAGACTTCAAAGTTATCTAAAGAACAGCGGCTAATGAAACAGCACAAGCAAGTGTGGTGGCAAGAGCACCAAAGACTAAATCAAGCCAGGTGAGAATGGGGGAAATCCCAAGGAGTAGACGTAGATCATTAAGAGCTACCATTACAATCAGAGTTTAAGTTGCAATGTAAATGTGGGTCAAACTAAAGTCTCATGATTTTCTTATGTTTGTCTGGAACCCAGTGACTCTGCTAGTATGGCCCCCCAAGCTCTCCCATGTCTTGAATCATCCTTTATTGTTTTCTCAGGCCATAATCAGGGAGCTGGACAGGAAATGGAGCTACTGGGACACAGACTGGTGTCCGTATGGGATGCTGGCACTGTAAGACAAAAGATTAACCTGCTGAGCTCCTGCACCAGCTCCTATAAAGGATTTTTAATAAAATGTGTATTTTAAGCATTTATTATATCAAATAGGTCCTTTATCTGGTCTTATTCTCTATCAAGTTTCAAACCTCATTACCTTTGACTTAAGTACTTTTCGTATGGAAGTAGTTTCTTATTCTGGAAAGTGATTCCTACATGTGAAGTAAAAGGCTTATGATTGCAGAAAGTTTTACAGTATGTCATAAAACTTAAAACAGAAAACATTTACATAAACATCATCACTACTTTCTGAGATGAATCTTACATCCATCTTCTGGAAGTTGCTTTTTGGTGGGAGATGTTTAAACCTCCTGAAAGGTTTTTAAAAATATATTTGCATAACTCAGAATATGATAACAGTAAAGCTTTTGGAGGCTTTAATTATGTTGTTCAGTGATGCAAGCTCAAAGGTTAAAAATGGGAGTGCAAACTTTTTAAAAAAAACTTGGCTGTTTCATATTCCCCTTGATGTGTGTGTTACGTAGTTCTTGAGGTAAGTGGAAGAGGCATGCACATGCTATTCTAGAAAGTTCGTCTGGCTGACCTGGTCCAGAATTACACAAAAACAACTGAAATGAGGAACACTTGTGTAATAAAAACTTTATTGTCTTGAGATTTACAAGAGTTGATAATTGGACAAACAGAATAATCCCTGGTTAATTTCCTGTGCTATTAGTCTAGTATGTTGGCTCATTTCAATATCTGGTCAGTGAAATGAAAAACTAATAGTACTGGGAGAGGGGTTGGAGAAATGGCTACAGCTGTGGAAACTTTCCAGATCACCAGCAACTCAGGCAGTTTAAGATGTCCGTGCCTGTGTACATTTAAAAGTGGACACCTGCGCATATGAAGTAAATGATTCTGAGACCTTACTGCAAGAGACCGTGTTGGAGAATCTGAGACCTACAGAAGGTCAAAACACTGATGTTCAAGTGTTTCTTGGGCAATTTAATATGTGAGACATAATAAACACAACATTTTATGTCTCACTTAAGATTTGCAATGGCATTACAGAATAGGTATCATTGCTATCTCTATTTTATTAAAAGTATTTGCACAAGGTAATTAAGCTAGCTTTATGCAGCTAGAATTGGAGACCATGTGTCTAATTCCTGAGCTTCATGACGTTGGTGTTGAGCAGCTACCCCAGCTTCAGATTTTATTCATTATCCACTACTTTACAAATACAAAAAAGTTAGGAAAAGACTAGATGTTTATCTCAAAAATTACACAAAATATTATAATTACTGCTGTATCTTATTTTATGCCATTTTAATATTATATTTTAATAGTAATAAATCCAAATACCTTTCTGTGATTTAATTTAAGCTGCTGTAAGCAAGGGACAGATATGTTTAGATGCTCGTGTAGAATTGTTTGTTTTTACTCTATAAGTGACTTTTAAAAACATTTTAAAGGATCTTTAGAATTTTACATTCTTCCTAGTAAATGAAAATAAATATACTTCTAATTCAGTTTGCATTATTCAGAATCTCATTTTTTCTAAATCAAAAAATTCATACATATATATGTCTATGTATAGATAAACTTGGGAACTTGGGGGATAGAGAAAAAGAGGGGATAAGAAGGAGGTTCAGGAACAGAATAAGTTCCTGTCCATTGGTTCAGTCCACAAATGCCCACAATATCCAGAGCTGCGCCAAGTATCAAAGCCAGAGGCTAAGAACTCAAGGCAAGTCTCTCATGTGGGTGGCGGGAACCCAACTACTTGAGCCATCACTGCCAATTGCCTTTATTAGAAGGAATCTAGAGTCAGGAACCAGGGGCAGGAATTGAGCCCGGGTATTCTAATGTAAGATGAGAGTATTTGGATTCCTGGTAAACACACAACTCCCACTTTTGAACCTTATAAATAACCTCCTTATTGGTATAGGTTTGCCCAGTTCCCTCTGCTTGTTTTCCTTTTCCCTTATTTGCCCACCTTTCATTCTGTTCTCTATCTTACTGCCTTGGGAATCCTTCTGAAATAAGCCTGAATAGATAAGATTAGCTTGACATCCTTCAGTGGCTTTCTAATGACCTGGCTTTCTCCAGCTGAAGCAGTGCCGGCACCTGCCATGTGCACGCCTTTGCTGGTGCTTTTACTCTGTCATCTTCCATCTCATTGTATAGCAAGGTCTTATATATATAATCTGAATAAACAAACCAATGAACAAAATCTCATTTAGTTGATTGTTGTGAAGTGATTGTGATCACGTCTATTTCAGAATCAAAACTGAATCTGAAATAAAATGTTTTATCAATGAAGAGAATGTTGGAAGCAAATGTCTTTGTGATCTTACAAATTTTGGTGAGTTTTTGATATTGTATTTACATGGCAGTTATGATTTCAAGAATGAAAATGGGCAATGACTTCATGTTCTTTTAACATTAACGTATTTTTATTTCTTCTAATGAAATAAAAATGTCTGTGCTCTGTTTCCTTGATTTAATTTTGTTTCACTATAGAGCAAGAGTTATCAGAACACTGGTGCATATTTCTTAAAAATGTGATAAATCCCATTCAGCAGCTGAGGGCAGATCTGAAATACAGAGAGCATCATCTCTTACCGCCTTCACATCCCCACACTGAAGTTAACTCTGTGGAAGTGCTAGAAGAGGTCAGTAGGTTGCCTTCATTTTTTGACAATGTAATATTTTATTTTTATCCCTACTGGAACTATTTGAGATAAGAAGCAAATGTGTATCTTGTGTCTTTAAACAAAGAATGAACAGTCTGTTTACTCCAGAGCTGATATATATGCAAACATCTGCCCAAGCCTCCTAATTTCTCACCCGGGACGTGACAGTGACCCAGTAACTGGTCTCCCTGCCTTCGTTCCTGCTCTTCCTCGCAGTGCATTCTGGGATTCCACCCCAGCAATTCAGTCTTCCTGTTGCTGAAATCTCCCATGGGTTCCTGCTGACTCCCAGTGCTCCTATTCTTCTGGTCCCCTTTCATGCTTTTCCAGTTGCGTCTCCTTCCTGACGCTGCTCGTTTTCCAGCAGAGCTGTCGTAAGGATCCTGACTTTTGACCTTTTTCCATGCCTCCTTTAAGCTAGTCTCATTCCCATCTCAGGAATAACCTTTGCAGTGGCTATTCCCTGTGTGTCATCCATGCCATTTTCTGCCACTCATGTCTTGGTTTAAGTATCCATTATCTTAGAGACCTTTCCTGAGCAGCTGCAGTCACTTCTTTTCATATCACTGTCTTCCATGTCTTTCACCTTCCTGATGCTTGCTTGTATCTGTAAGAGTATCAGTCTATTTGGTTTATCAGTTTGTTGATTGCCATGTCTCATTATAGTGTAAGATCCATAAGTATGGTATATCTAAGCATATAAACATAGTATATCCTAAGTATAGCTGTGCCAGGTTTCTAATTTGTATTTCTCATTTTTCAGTTGCTCTGTAATGTTGCTATGTTGCTTTCATAAATGTTAAATAAATATTGCTTTCATATAAAATTTAAATTCCATGCTCAACTGGGTGTTAGAGGCAGCGGTGCAAGGGAAGGAAAGGGTGATTAATTGGAACAGAACCAGATGTTTTCCCAAGCAACATCCCCATGTGGGAGCAGCTGGTTATACCATCCCCACCCACCTCCCCAGTGCCGGTGTTTTCCCATGTGTCTGCATGTTTCTTTGTGGCTACTTTGCTGGATGAGCATTACTTTGCTGGAATTTTAAAAACTTCTTCCACAGGTACTCGAAAGATTTCCATTATGTATTGGCTTTTGAGAGCAAGTCTGTGTCTTTCAATATAAATATTGGATGAATTACAGTAATTTGCATACTTCTTGTCTAACTGCCCAATAGATTGACTCTGTGAAGAAGCAATTGAAAACCGTATTCGACAAACTTAACCTAGAGCAACAAAAAATAGAAACAGACCTTTCGGACTGGAGTAGAAAAGTAAGTGTGATGCAGTTAGTGACTTATTTATCAATTTCTCATTCACATTAAATAAAATAACCATATGTATTTTTTTTTCTTTTCAGATACTGGATTATTCTTTGGAAGAGGAAATTAGCATGCTTACTGAACTTCCAATTGAACTACAAGTTTTAGAGTGCCCATACCCTGATTTGAAGTCTGCAATCATTAATGAGTTCTGCAACTTTACAGAGAAATATCAAAAGAAACTGCATGATGTTGATCTGCAGCTGGGAGACATACTCAGGTGATGAAACTACCTGAATTATGTCCATTTTCTATAGTGAATTCAAATTTTTGTTCAACATCAGACTTCACTTTCAGTTTAGTGTTTCGTAGTTACTATATAATTTGAATAAAATAACTTGATGGAATGATTAAGGTATTTATCAGGCTAAATCAAGATGGAAAGACTACTCTTACTGAACTCTCTGTTTCATAGGGAAGAGAGTTTGCATCAATTCATGTTATGAAGCTCTCTACGGTAAAATTTTAAAAATCTAAACTAGTAATTCGTTACAGAGGAGAATGTAGCCATAGAATTATTTTTCTTGCAGTCAACTGTGATTTTGTCTATGGTCAATACAGAGTATGTTTCACACAAAGCTTCTTTGTGTATGTTGTATGGTTTTTAGAAAGTGCACTTTTAATGGTATCCCGAGAATGATAATCCTCTGCTGAATGGCATGTGAAAGATTGAATGATTTAAAATTCAGCTTGGCCATGGTTATCTTCTCTAGTGTCTTCTTTGTTAAAATTTACTCAAAGGACAAATTTAGCAATACTTTCTTAAGTCAGGTCTGTGGTCTACTTTATGCAGTGCTATATATAGTTCATAGGGGATATTTTGTACAACAGTTTTTTGTGTGTTACTGACTTCAATATTTTCCACAAAGACTATGTATTTAAGAAGAGAGGAAAGCTATTGATGGCACAATTTATAGTAAACTAAAAATAGAAATTTATTTTTTAATGATAGATAAGGAATATGACAAACATTTGTTATTTCCTATGAATTGTTTGTGTGTGCAACTCCTCTATGTGAAACTATTTGTGTTTGGACAAGGAAAGGCTTAAATCCTTGGAATCGGTGGCTCTCTGGTTCACTCTTAGTTAGAACTCTTTTTGGTCTTTGTGTGTTAGAGGCAAGTGGAGTCAGCCTTGGGGACCTGCTTCACATTCAGTTCCCTGCCTGTGGCCTGGGAAAGCAGTTGAGGATGGCCCAAAGCCTTGGGATCCTGCACCCGCTTGGGATACCCAGAAGAGACTCTGGACTCCTGGTTTCAAATTGGCACAGCTCCAGACATTTCAACTGCCTTGGGGGGTGGATCATCGGCTGGAAAATCTTCCTCTCTGTCTCTCCTCCTCTCTGTGTATCTGACTTTCCAATAAAAATGAAACAAATCTTGAAAAGAAAAAGAATGGTTGGAGTTAGAATAGGCAGAAAGTAGGTAAAGGGGGCATTCTAGTAAGGGTGGAATAGAGTATAAATAGCTTGAAGGGAAGTAATTTATTAATTACATTTGTATTCTTAGCATCTAGTACATTTAGATACACAGCATCTGGTGAAGAAGTGATTATTCAGTTGAGTTGAATTGAAAATTAAAACAGTGAAGAGAGATTTGGAGGCATGTTATGAAAGCGTTATAAGAATGTACTCTGGAACACAATCAAGTTCATAAATTCTAGTTGAATAGCCTTCGTGCCACACCTAATTATCTTGAATACATCTTACATAATTGATGCTGTGTTTTATCTGATGAATATTTATTGAATAGTCATTGATATACAATAGTCTCTGCTAAACTCCTTCAGTAGACAGCTGAATCTTGAATTTGTCTTTGCCTTTGAGAAGGTTTGGGGCATACATGCATCCAACCAAATGAAAAGCATCCACTGAAGAAAACGTTTTGTAAATATTCTGGCAGTTTGTAATGATACATTAGCAAAGAAAAAAAAATCCATCAGCAATGGTTTGTTTCGGGAGAAAGGGAGTAGAATGAATATTTTAAAAATAAATCTAGAGGTGGTGGGCAATAGTTATCAGGGGCTAGTGGGTAGAGAGTTTGTTTAGAAATGTATTGTTCTAGCTAGAGCAATGAATTACATGTTCCATTATGGTATTAACTGTGCTTTTAATTTCCCAAGATCTACCATTACATTTATAGTGTCTCCCTTTTGATTCTAGTTAGGTCTTATGAGAATTCATATAGATGGTATGAATTATTGTCCCAATCCATTGTGACTCCCAATGGTTCTTTTTTTTATTTGGTTCTTTTCAAATAAAAATATCTCAGTACATTAGGGATGCAAAGTCCACAGTTAGCATTAGCAGCACAATCTGTTCTTTCCTAGTTGTTCATTTTCTAATTATTTATTAAATAATTATTCAGTTATTTATGAAGAATTCAACTGACCCTATGAAAGCATTTATCATTTATCCCTATAGTTTCTGTGTCTCAAGAATATATCTTATTGGTATACTTAACTGTGTACTCTTGATATATCTTTAGAATAATTTATTGTAGCAGCAAAAATGGATCAAGAGCCTTAACATCAGCAGGTGACACTATCTTAGATTATTGTGCATCCATGCAATATATTTGTAGATTTTTAAAAGTTTAACATTTACATATACTGACAAGGAACAATATCCAAGGGCTAGGTTAAGATACAGAATTAAGTGAACAACGCAATTGTACAGCACATTTGCTTTTCTTTGACACAATGCACAAATGCCAGTAACATCTTTGCTTCTGTGGAAAGGAAGCCTATGTCTGGGGTAAAGTAAAAGGATATTTTCATTGTATTCTGTTTTCATCTCACCATTTTCATTTTGAATAATAGGCATATGTTTTTTATTCTAAAATAATTATTTTCAGGAAGATGATTTTCAGGAGTCAAGATTACTTCCCAACAGGAAACCACAAGCAACTTACCAGGTTCAGTTCCCTAATATTCAATTCCCTAATATAGGGAGAAGATTCAATTCCCTAATAGAGAGAGAGACTTTGTATCACTTCTCAGCTTTTTGGCTAAGATCAAGTGTAGAAAGACACTCTGTAAATAGTTGAGTGATTAAAAGCCAAGAGGGAAGATCAGATAGTTGAAAAGATGATTTATCACTCACGTTTTCAGAATTATTTGTTGAAAACACATAATCATGAAGTTAGAGATATACACAAAAAACCATAAAAATAATACAAAAGTAAGTTATAGTAGTGGGTTAGAAGATGACAAATACTATGACAAATCTATTAGGATAGAAAAGATGTCAGGGTTGTGTAGGGGCAGATTGCACTTACAATTCTTACTAACAAATTTTGATGTCTGTTGCCTGGCCTGCAGCTGCTGCAGCCTTGTCCTATCTGGCTTGTTCCCAACCCCAGCAACCATGAGTGTGGGAGGGTTCCATGATTATGCCTAGCTCAGCCTGTCACCACACCAGCTTTTAAGCAAGCTAGCAGAAATTATAGTTCCACAAGAGTGGACCCACATAACTGCCACAGGATCTGCTGTCAAATCTGGTTCACTCAGGTGCTGGTTCATATCATGGTCCAATGTAACACTATCCATTCCCTGTTCCAACTCTCACTGGCAGGTATTGTGATCTAGCCCTGCCAGGTAGGCCCAAAACTCTAGCTTTAGGGTACACCAGTGAGTGGTGGTCACCTGTGATTCATGCTAACTAGCCCATTGTGATCTCCTACTTGGGCTGGTGCATCAGTCTGACCCATGAAAGTCCTGTGTCTTCCATCCTCCAAATCCATTGGTCTCAGCCACCTCACTTACCTGCAAGTATACTGGCTTTGTTGATGAGAGCCCTCAGAAGTCATTCTTCACCTGCAACATATTCCCTCAGTTATCTTCCCTCCCTGATCATCCCTGGGTCATCGCCTTATCCTCCTCCCTGATCCATCCACAGAATATGCACAGGGGGATATATCCTCAGCCTTCACCCTCAGGACAGCATGAGAGCGGGACATGGGCGACCAGTCTGTATGGCTGTTGCTTGCTATGGAGTGTGAGCCCAGGCCTTTTGCCAAAATACATACATTATTAAAATTGTGCCTGCTTATGAGGTGTCTTAACATACATATACATTGTGTGATTCCAATCAGTATAAATAATATCTATCATCTTCAGCTTTCAACTTTATAGTGAAAGCATTCAAAATCTCCTAGTATTTGCTTCTTCTTCTTTAAAAGAGAAGTAAATAGTTAATTTACATTCTCTTCAGTCACCCTTTGTGCAGTTTTGGGTAGAAGTCGGGGATAAGTCTTGTTGAGATAGTAACACTAAACCCAGGTCATAGAGGTTTGAGACAAGTTACTAGATATTTGGGGTCAAAATGTTCACTGAGGTGTGAGTGAGCCTGGTAAGGCTGATGTGTAAGGAATAAAAGGCAGATCAAGAAATGAGGTTAAAGTTGAGCAGTTGAGAGTAGAAGTTTTAAATCCTTCAGCTTTAAACTCTTCAGCTTTAACTCTGAGCAACAATGTGAGAAGGTGCTCAGAGGAAGTGAGTTCGTGGCATTGGCAGTTGCTGTGTTTAAGATAGACTGGAAAGGTGGAAGAAACAGAATCCTTATGTATTGTTGATAAGAATGTAAATTTGTACCACTATTACAGAAAACAGTAGGGTTGCTTTTGAAAAATTAAGGATAGAGGAACTCGCATCCCTGCTAATGGGCTGGGAAAGCAGTACAAGTTGGCCCAAAATGCTTAAGCATCAGCCAAGTCCAGTCTGAGCTCTTGCTACCATCTGGGTAATGAACAGTGGAAGGAAGATTATTTCTCTATCTCAAGCAGCTTCCCTTTCCCCCTCCCCCTCCACACACTCTGTATAAAAACTTGGTACAGAGAAGGCATAGAACTTTCAAATGAATAAAATAAAATTACAAAAATAAATTAAGGCTAGAAACTCTATATGTTCTAGCAGTTACCCTACTAGACATATATCCAAAGAAAGTGAAATCTGTGTGAAAGCAAATGTTTGAAAAAAATGTGACACATATACACAATGGAATACTATTCAGCCATAACAATGATATGAAGACATTAGGTGACATAACGTTAGTAAACACAGAAAGGCAATTATTACATGATACCCCTTATAGGAAATCTAAAAAATCTAATCTCATAGCAGTAGAGAGTTAAATCAAGTTACAGGGGCTGGAGAGAGATTGGTGAAAGCGTACAGTGTTAGTAGGGATAA
This sequence comes from Ochotona curzoniae, assembly GCF_017591425.1. Classification (NCBI taxonomy): domain Eukaryota; kingdom Metazoa; phylum Chordata; class Mammalia; order Lagomorpha; family Ochotonidae; genus Ochotona; species Ochotona curzoniae. Next base: position 28,929 of record NW_024467047.1, read on the forward strand.
ATTCATATGCTCCATATTGCTGTAGGGTGATTGCATTGATACCAGTGTAGTCCGTATTTCAAAATAGCTAGAAGAAAGAATTTGGTATATCTTGCTACTGTGTTTGAAAACTGACATGCTTTTAGTTGGCCATTGTGGACATTTAGGCAGTGAACCAGTGAATGGAAGATATCTCTGTCTCTAATTATTTCTCTCTCAGCCTTTCACATACACACAAAGGAAAACAATTTTTTTAAACAGCAAAATAAGTCTTCTAAGAATAAGCAGACCATTCATATTAATGAATACCTCTGACTGAAGGTACAGATGAATTTAATTCTCACTTTGCCCAATTTATAGATTCACTTCAGAAATAAGGAAACTGCAGCTCTAAGGAAGCTGAGACAATTCTACAGTCCCTGTCTTGCAGAGAGCTGAGCAACAGTATGCCTTTCTGCCAATCCAAGCAGAAGGGTTTGCACACATACCATACAGTTTTGAACACTCACCTGTGCCAAGGCGTTGGTAAATCACATTGAGTGCTAGATCATTTTCTGAAAGAATACACTTATTTGAAAAAAACTTAAGATTTAATTTTATTTATTTGAAAGAGAGAGAGAGAAAGAGACAGAGAGAGAGAGAGACAGAGAAGATCTTCCATCCACTGGTTCACTCCCTATATGGCGGCAACAGCTAGGGCTCAGTAGTTCAAAGCCAAGAGCATGCAGCTCCACCCTTGGTCTCCCACATGGATGCAGATGCCCAAACACTTGGTTCATTCTAATAATTTCTCAGGTCATTAGCAGGGAGCTGGATTGGAAAATGGAGCATCTGGGACTTGAACTGGTACCCATATGGAATGCCAGTATTGTAGATAGGAGCTCATCCTGTTATGCCATAATGCTGGCCCCAGTATATTCCCTTTTTCCAAAACATTTTTAAAATGACCTTATACAGGGTATTTTCAACGACATTTAGATTCTGCTTGGGCTGTGTATAACATGAAGACAATTTAATTGCTTGTTTTACACTCAGATGAGATTGTGGCTTTTTAATTTTCTAACATTTGGATGAATTAATCATATAGATGAGACATAATTATCTGATGCTCCATTTGGTTATGTCATATCTGAAGTCAATATGTGTAAAAAGCTGTAAAGCAGTAGCAAGTAATTTCTACTTTATTGTTTGATAGGCACATTAAATTTTATTATCTTGGTTCATAATTAATAGTCTATTATTTTATGATATCTTAATCTAAATTTTATTTAAAATCCACAAAGATTTAACAAATTTGGTTCCTCTGTATATGCAATGCCTGTAGTTTCATATGTTTTCAACTAAATTATTTCAGTGTACTCTACTTGCTAATAAATTTCAGTTCTCTAAGGACTTTTCATGGATTTTTTCTCTTAATACAGAAACAAGTACATATATTAAGAAAATTCGTTTTTAAAGTAGAGGCAAACAAGAAAAGAACTTTTAATGAATCTAAATTCCCAGCACCCAGAGATATCTTCTTGCAACATTTTATATATTTCAGATGTTCATATGCTGTTCATAAAAATGAAACAATACTGGATACATATCTATTTTCCTATTTTGAATCATATCTGGCATTATTCAATAGATGTTTAGTTTCTTCTATGTTCTAGTCATGTGTTAAATGTCTTTACAACTTTCTATATACTAGAGGCATACCACCAATAGTAGAATTCTGCTATATAAATACAATCCATTTTCTATTTTTGGACATTTATTAATTCTATGTTTTAGTATTTTTTCAGAAAACCTTGGAATGGGCAACTTTTCTACTGTATTTGGGGTAATTCCATTATTATTCCGTTGAAATAGATTTCTAGAAATTGCTGAGTGCAAGGACATAATAATGTCTAAGTGATGCTATGTTTAAGAGTGCTGCTAAAATGCATTTTCAAAATCTAAAAATAATGTATGTTTTCATTGGTAGACTTGTATCCCGTCTGGATCACTTTTTGAACTTGGTTGTCAGGTCTTTGTAAATTGCTGTCCTTTGTGAATATCACCAGTTTTCACTTCGCATTCTTTTTCTGGGTAACAAAGCCCTTTTACTATCCTCAAGAAAGTTTTACTCAAAGGGAAAGTCATGCATAAATTTGACAAAAATCTGACTTTTCCTGTATTTCAAGGTAAACCATATCCTCTATTGCTGAACAAGGCAAAATAGATAAAATCAACATCCAAAGAAATACCTAAGAAAGCAAATCTGGTCAATAGTTAAATTTTCTTGAAGTGTAATTTGAAATAAGCAAATGCTCATAGGTATGATTGTTACTTGATACGTATAAGGCAGAATAAAGAGAATGAAAGAAACAGCAGACAACTGGCATTTGTTCACTTGAGGAGGTCACAAGAGGAAACATTCCAGTCTTTTTCCCAGGTGCGTGTCGTTCTTAGAGTTTCAGTCACTGGGCATGTCCAGTCCCTGGGCTGGTTGTGTGCTAAAGTGATTCCTCGAGGGGAGGACTCCTCATACACAGAAGCATCATTATTGCACTTTCAGTGTGTACTCGCTCACTTTGGTTAGATGATCAAGTCAGGGAACATCCTGGGTCACTGCAACTCCACTTTTTCCTTGACTTCTTTCAACATGATTTTCAGAACTGGTGTTAGAGTTTATTGCTAACAGTCTAAATAGCTGTACACAATTATTTAACATTTTTCATGTATCTTTAGCAGCTTTTCTTTAATTGCATCAAGAAGAATCACAGTAATTATTTTCAACTACTCTTGTCTGAACTCAAAGCCACAACTGGTGCTAATTCAACCAGTGTTGGGTTTGTTGTAGGAGTAAAGTGTATTTTGAATCCTCTTGGTCATGGTGTAATGTATTTTATCAAGAGACAAAATAGGTCCAGTTTTTATAGGATGTGCTCCAGATTTGTCTTAGAGTTTGCCTTTGCGTCATTGTATTTACTAGCATGTTATGTGTTTGTGAAAAGTAAATCAGGTCATGGTTATAAAGGCCTAGTTCAACAGCCCTTACTGTTAGCATCACTGACCTCTTGATGCAATTGCTTCTGCAAGAGATTACACAGTTTAATGATGCAGGAGCTTCATTTTTCAATATACAAGAGACTGAAAAATGTATCACAGCACAGAGGGGTGAAAGTAATTTTCAAGAGGTTTCTATTCTTCACTGGGTATGAAATCAGATTAATCTTGAGTAAATCAGTTGGAGAAAATGGAAACATAGCAACTTGACAGATTCCTGTCCAGGATAATTGACATCTGTTATTTTTTTACCTGGATGATACAAACTGACTCTGTTATTAAAATAATATGTGTAGCAATATGCAAAGGTAAGAGCAAAATTTCTATGGATAACAGCATTCAATTTTGACATGAGAAGAATTATAACATCTATTTTATATATCAAATCAATTGCTCATAACTAGCTTTCTCTGCACCTTGAATTCTAGCTACAGTAAATTATGATTCTTTGAGGAAACCATATCATTAGAACTGACACTATGAAAAACTAGTAATGTAAGAAATCATAATCATTACATTCACAAGCTCATGTTGTTCTTTCATATCAGTGCCTGTAAATGAGCATAAAATTGAGCATTGTTAATGTCCAAAAAAAAAAAACCACTGAGAAAAAGGCCAATATTCTTCTAATCCATTCTTAGAATTTCTTCATGATTATTGGTAGTTCTGATGTTATGGCATTTTTATATGGCAATTAAAATTTCAGGTGCTCTGGTGATGGTTAATTAAATTTTTCTCATATCCTGTAGAAATTTATCAGTTTTATTATTCTTGCTTTTGGATCTGAAAAAATCATTCATAAAAGCTATGTAAAGTAACTATTCAACCTTTGGGGTGAGAGTGGGGGAGCAAGAACATTTTTGATTGTAGTAAAAAGGAAAGTGTTCTCCTGGGGGCATGGTTTTGGATCAGTATAAAGATTTTAAAAAAGTTCGAGCAAATAATGATCTGCTTGTTACCAGTTCTTTTCATCTGAGCTTGAGGTGTGTTTTGTCTTATTTTCAAAGTGGCACTTTTGCTCTCAGCCGTAGAAAAGCATTTAGGTCTGGGGCATGCTAGGTCTGTGTGTCCTTCATCTCCACAGCCTTCATAATCCTTTTCTACCAAATCTATATTAGGATGCCACATTTAAAAGTAATTGTTCTTTCTTCATCTGGCCAGAAATTAGGTTACCTTTAACTTTAACACTTAACCCATTTAAAAATCACTGAAATAGCAGAGCACTGTCTTCATTAAGAAGTGCAGAGGCGGGCCCGGCAGCGTGGCCTAGCAGCTAAAGTCCTCGCCTTGAACACGCCGGGATCTCATATGGGTGCCAGTTCTAATCCTGGCAGCTCCACTTCCCATCCATCTCCCTGCTTGTGGCCTGGGAAAGCAGTCGAGGATGTCCCAAAGCTTTGGGACCCTGCACCCGTGTGGGAGACCCGGAAGAAGTTCCTGGATCCTGGCTTCAGATCGGCGCAGTACCAGCCATTGTGGTCACTTGGGGGGTGAATCATCGGAGGGAAGATCTTCCTCTCTGTATATCTGACTTTGCAATAAAAAATAAATAAATCTTTAAAAAAAAAAAAAAAAAGAAGTGCAGAGGCAGGGAAGTCCCAAGTCTGTCTGGTGAGGTTTGGTTTCTGCCTTCTCTTATGTCATTTACTGCAGGCTAGAAGGCTCCCTGCCAGGTGGCAATTCCAGGTTTTTCCTTTCCTTTTTCCTTCACTTTCCTTTCCATTCTATTTTCTGTGACACAGTTTTGTAGGTACAGGAATTCCTCCCTCTCTCCCCTTCTTTCCTCCTTGCTTTCCCCTCCTGCTCTTTTCCTCCATATTACCACAGTCATATTGTCCTTTAATAAGTTACAAGGTTAACATTCTTCAGCTTAAGTGTGTGATGGCACTGCAGGCATAGGCAAAGGTAGAAAATCTAGTGTCGTAATCTCAGGTTATATTGAACTGTCTCCTTGGGAGTCCTCCTTGTATTTAGGAGTAGAGACTTGTACTGCAACGTATCTTCACTCCCAGGGTGCTAATCTCCATTCTGCAGTTACAGGACAACATCCACGGTCCGAAACAGACCTTTGTGACTCCCAGGAACTGTGAAACCTTTGCTTCTGACTTCCTTTCACATTCTCTCGTCTAGAATTGTGGGGGTTTTTTGTCCATGTTCTTTGCCAAACGCTGTCTAGAGAAGTCAAAAACATACGAATGCATGTGTGTGAATGGCTTCAGGTTGATCAAATTTACTCCCAGGGTTGGAGATGCGGTTCCATTGCCCTAAAGTGGGAAAGGAGGTGAGTGGAGCAAGGTACATCCTGAATAAAATCAGGATGCTGTGGTATTTTCTAGGCTGCATACAATTATTGAAAAACCTAGCATATGGATGGCTGAGCCATTACATTTTAAACAGGCTGTTTTATCTTGATTTGATTATATTTTTCAGAAACTTTCACTACAAATTATAGTTCCTCTTTAAATAGTGTTAGAGGAGAGCTGTTTAAGTAGATGGCCTTCATTTCCACTCTTCTACTTTAAAAAATATACTTTCTAAGAAAAACAGTAAGTCTTCTATGTAAACCAAAAAGAAAAAAAAATGTGAGTACAGTCAGCTTGCTGTTTGGAAAGCACAGCTTCCAAATAAATCACTCGGCCTCTCTTCTGATCAGATTCCCATGCGCTATCCATTCTGTAACAACGTCTGGCAGGAACAGCAATGTGGTACAGCAGGTAAAGCTGCTGCTTACAACACCAGCATCCCATGTGGGTATCCCATCATGCTGGCTACTCCACTTCTGATCCAGCTCCCTGTTCATGGCTTGGGAAAAGCAGCAGAGTTTGTCACCAGCACTTGGATCCCTACCTCCATGTGTGAGATCTGGATGAAGTTTCTGGCCCCTGGTTTTGGCCTGGCCTGGTCCTGGCCACTGGGGATATCTGGGAAGTGAGTAGCAGATGGATGTTTTTTTTCTCTCTAACTCTGCTTTTCAAATAAATAAATCTTAAAAAGAAATTCTAGAATCATTTCTTTAGAACTCATTTGTTTTCACTTTGCTGTCACTAATGAGAAGAATGAAGCCTTAACTGATCGAAGTTCTGGCTTTACTCTGTGAGTGGCTATTATTATTATTATTATTACTATTATTACTTAATTCAGTAAGTTTTGAACAGGTTCTTGGAGGTCTATTTTGTTCTGTGTGTCAGCTTCCACCTGCATAGCCAGACTGAGTGGAACCTAGCTAGCTTGAGGTAAGAACCACTAATTAGGAATGGATCTCCTAGGAAGAGAAGTTACAGAGGATCAAATTCTGTCAGTCAGAAATGTGTCTGGGAACAGAGAGCTGCATAGATTTCAGACGGAAAATCAAAGATTTGTCTTTAAGCTTGGCCATTTACTGCAACAACTTAAGGCCACACATGGGATGCCTTTATCCCTTGTCATCCTGCCTGGCTGAGTCCTGGCTACTCTGCAAATGAAGTTTCCTGCTAATTGCATCTCAGGAAGCAGCAAATGATGGCTCAAGCAGTTGAGTCCCTGTCACCTGGACAGCAGTTTTGGATGGAGTTCCTGGATCCTGGTTTCAACCAGGCCTAGTAATGGATGTTGCAGACATCTGCAGGCTAAGCCAGTAGAGCAGAGATGTCTCTGTTCTCTCTCTGCGCATACTTAGGTCTATCTTATTCCTACTCTTTCAAGTAAAATGGAAATAGTAAAAGTTTGTTTTAGAAAGATTCGTATTTAGACAATGGGATGTTTATAGAGACAATTTCAGGAGCTGAATTGCTCCTGGGTGTTTGGGTGCATCTGATTTGGAAAACCCTATAGACAAGTACAGTACAGTTATGTTTTACAGAGGATCAGATCTAATGGTGTCTGACAAAGGAATTGTGATGGTGCTATTGTTTATCCACATTAATCTGCTGGTGAATTATAAAACTATCCTTTTAATAAATGTCATTTCTTAGCATATTGGAGTTTTCCAGAAAGGAGTAGGATTTTCTCTTAAAATTCACATATATACCACAGGTTATCATTATACATCAATCTTAAGGCACCAAAAATAACCACATGTATTGCTTTATCTCTTATGTCTTCTTATGACATATAATTAACGTCTACATTGTATGGAGCATGTATTGTTTTATGCAAGTCTGTTCTGGTTCATTTTCTTTTATGGGGATGCCACAAATTCTCAGACACAGAAAAATAAATATATAAACATTCAAATAAAGCTGTGACTCAGCCCAACCCAAGAGAATTAAAACTGAATTTACTACTTTTTCCCCCAAGTGAATGATGCTGGAGTGAAGCCCTGACTTCTTTGCTTGCCATTCAATTCATAAGTGACTGGTTTCTCATTGTGCCTCACCTGTGTTACTGCAATAGCTTTCTTTCTTTTTCTAAATTTTATTTTTAAATAATGATTACATGATTGATCAGGGTGGAAAGGATCCAGGTTTAGGGAAAATTGGGTGAACTCATTGCTTCCAAATTTGCTATTTCTTGTTGTTGTTCCTAGGGGAAGGGGAGAGACAAAGGGGGAAACCGCTCATGACTTTCCATATGTCCCAGTACACAGGGTTGAGGAACCACCACCTCATATCAAACCACAGTCTCAACGTGTACATATTCCAAGGGTTCTGTTCAAGTGGTTTGGAGAGTTCTGAAATGCTGCCAATTTCACCGATCCAAGGATGATGTCATCCTCCCAATTAAATTGGGTTATGATGAGGACTAGTAGCTAAGTTATGAGTCAATTTAAGAAAATTTATCTTGTCATTTCCTGGGAAATCACAATGAAATGACATCTGTGGATATCAGTATATGAGGCAGGAATGATGAATGGGATTTCATGGTAAATAACTCATTTTTCTTCAGGCAGATATTTCCCTAAGTGTAAGAAATGCTCAATAAACCTGTAAACTGTAAGGACTGTGATGTGTGATGTTAGCAACGACAGCTACCAAAAGCTTTAAATGAGAGAATTTGGATGGACAAAGCAAATAGAATTTTCAGAAAGTGGCAATCTTTTTAAAACATCAAAAAATGTTCTTAATTATAAATGTTCAGGATAATCATTTTCTCTAAGATTTTCATTGAAATTTTAGTTATTTTTTGAAACTCACAAAGAAGTTAAGAGATCAGAATGCTGTTCACTCGTTGCAATTTGGCTGATTCTGTCATTATAATCACCAGCACAGCCATTGAACAAGAACTTTGAAAGGTGAAAGCTAACTTTAGTCTCAGCCATTTTACATGGATTTTTTTTCTATACAAAGAAAAAATGAGGGTTAGATTAGAAAAGATAAATGACTAGGTTTAGATTTAGAAATGCAGAATGTATTGGATTTTATTTTTGTCTTAGAGGTTAAGGGCCATGTTTCCAGAAAATGGCTACTTTGTTACAGTGAAGAGACTATTATGTTTAAAAATACTTCTTAGGTTTTTGCTGTCCACAGGTCCCTGTGTGTCCAGGAGGCATGTGCCAGTTTTCTGCCGTCCCTCATAAGCAGCATTCTAATGGAAATCTATGACTTGGCCATTATTATTGCTTCTGTGAATATTTGCCTTATGATTTAAGCCTGCAGCCCCAGGAACCACAAGAAATTCTCTAAAAATGATAATGTTGGTAGTGTTTATGTTATTTTTCTTGAGCATGTTTTTCACTTTTATTCTACATGTGCTAGAAAAAAATGGCTTCCAATTTATGTAATTGTGGAAACGAGAAAAAGCTGTTGGGATATGAGGCTTCTGAAATGAGCAAGAAGGTCAAAATGGATGTGATGACTATGCATGGTGCACTTGGCTTGAAATATTTAGCTTTGATGTTTTATAATTGCTTCGTATGTTTCAGTGAATTTAACGTTGTCACTAAAATGGTACCTAATTAATCCATTCTTGCAATGTATAAAAATGTACTGAGTGCCTCTAATTCTCCTGCTGCTGTATTTATTAATAGCAGCGTACATTGCTTAATGTGTGCTTTTATTTGAAAAGCATTTCTGTAAATGTTTTCTTTTCTCACTTTCTCTTTGTGGACTGTCACAATTTGGCACCAACATTCAATGGGAGAGCTCATCAGAGCAATTGGTTTAGAAATACTTCTCCATTTATCAAAAGGTTTACACTGTTTTTGAGAAGTGTTGGTAAGATTACTTGTAGATTTTCTTAGGCTGGTTTCCTTAGAAAGCTGAAATAGTAATGCCAAAAGCAAATGACTGTTCAGGGCTGCAGTAAAAGCAAAGGATCAGACAGTGGAAAGTAGAGTGCTGTAAAGTGGAGAGTGCTACAAAGTTTCAACACAGGAACACAGCCTGCCTCTTTTGGAGTCAAGTGGGATGACCTGGTGCAATCCTTGTTAGCATGTTATTGATTGTTTTCTGGAGAAGGGAGGGGGCATCTATCAGATAAGACACAGACCATCTCATTGATGGGAATTAAAGCTACTACAGGCTATCTAGTCAAAGCATCAACAGCATCCATCATGTACATGAGTGATAATTTGAAAGAAGAGCAGCTTATTGGATCTAGATTCCATCATTACCCCATCCCCAGAACACATCCATCAACACTTGAAATCAAAGGTGGAAAATCAAACTGTATTCAGTTTCCTTTGATTATAAAAACAGTTTCAAAACAATACTGAGGACTTGGAATTTTTGTTTTTCTGTAGTATTCTATATGTCCAACGCAGCTATTAAATGCATTCTTGTCACCAATGAATAAAAATTAGTTCTTGATCGCTTCTTGGCCTTTTGGCTAAGATCAAGTGTAAAATTAGTTCTTTGAGAGAGGACCTGAAATACTGTCCGTTAAAAAGTAAAAGTATCTTAAATGCCAGATTTGCTCAGACAAGTCTTTCTCCTGTCTTAAATCTCAGTTGGGGATGTGGTATTTGTATATATACATAACTGATTCAGACAGGATCCAAGTGTTTGTTGTGTTCAGTGAGTGAAGGCCACTTAACTTCTTTCTTCCAATAGATTATTATGTTGTGCCAAAGGATTGCTTCCTAGTAGAATGCCTCCAACCCTCTTTTCCTTCCCATTGTGGAGCAGATGGAGCTGAGTTTTCTTTGAAAAACAGCTTTTATTCTTTGTTACTACCTACCAGAATGAAGAAGTGTTTCAGAGATACTAGGTAACCTTGTATGAGGACAGTGGAAATTTTACTAGTTCAATGAATTAGTATAATATTTTTGTGTTTTGTTCTGTTTAAATTGTCAAATAGTTGATAGGACGATGGACTCTCTACCATTGTCCATACCTAAAATATCAGGATAAACTTAGAGTAGAATGATGGATTTACAATTGTTTATGAAGGATTATAGTACTGTTATAATACAAGGGGAGTCAGTGGGAATGAGGGGACTTCGGAAGGAAAGAAGGGAAATCCCAGAGCCTATGAAACCGTATCATATAAATAAATAAAGTGTCAAATGGTTTCCAGAGGAATAGAGGCATATGAAAGTTCTTCGAATGATACAACTGACTTTGAAGTGTAAGACTAACAGTAGCAATAAACAATGGCAAGTTTCCATCTTAGATCAAAGAAGTATTTTCTGATGATGTTCCTCTGATTGCATTTATGTTTGATTATTCAGATTTATTAAGCAGAAATATGATATGCAAATAAACTCAGAATTTAAAGAGATACTAATTCAGTTCTGTGTTCAAGCTGATATTCCAACCTTTTCACTCTGTGCAGGATTTTGCTAACTTATTTTTAAAAAGATTTGCTTATTTGTTTGACAAGCAGAGAGAGAGAAACAGAAATTTTCCTTTTGCTGACTCATTCCCCAGATGCCTCCAAAGCTGGGGGTGATCCAGGATGAAACCAGGATCTAGGAACCTCATCTGAGTTTCCCTTGTGAGAGACATGAACTCAGATAATTGTGCCCCATCTGCTGCTTTTACAGGTAAATCTGCAGAATGTGGGCATCTCAGGCAGTGGTATAACCCATGTTATGACATTTTTGTTGTTTATAGAAACTTCCAACTCAGTGAAGAAGAAAATTGGATTTATCAGGCTGTTTTGGATCAGTATCCTGGAGATCTCTATGGCAGAAGGACTCTATACCTGGATATGTTACAAAGATACTTTCCTCACAAATCTAGGCGGCATTTGGTGAGTGCTGAACCTCACTATCTAATGGGAAGTTACATTGTTTTAGCAATCAGTTGTTCAGTGGATACACATCCCCTCACACACACGTATTTAAAACGGCATATATATATATATATATTATGTTTGCTGAGCCTCCAAGTTCAAGGCTGGTCTGGCTAGTGTTTGAAACCCAGGTGTTTGCATAGTCACCTGCCTACCCTCACAGGTCCTGCAATTCACAGAACCTTCCAGATGCCATTCCCTCCAATGGGGGGAAGCTGACACTGGCCTTGAGGTCAGACACTTACCTATAGTCTCTCCACCACCACTTGTCTGCCTATACTCCCTGGATTCATCAGGAACACAAATGTCCACGTTTAATAATTCAGGGACATGACTTAAATTTTCTGTAGAAGGAACTGGAAAGTTTATTGTTATGACTTTAGTTGGCATAGAGAAAGGCAAAAAAATGAAGGTTGTTGCATCATCAATTCTACAAAAAACATAACATATTTAAATGAGGATATTTATTCTCAACTTTCAAATGAACTGTGTAACAAAATATTATCACATCTGCTTCCATTTTATGGTTACTTTAAATTAAGCAGTAACATCAACACTCGTGTATAGTGTCAGTCCTGTGGAGAACCCATGCACTCACCAAACAGTTTCTGTTTCTGTTATCTTGGTTTCTGAATGAAGATAATGAAGGGAAGGTCACTCAGTGGGACCATATTCTCTCTTGATTTCTATTTGGTTTTGTGCTGGCCTTTATTTTGAAGTGGATATGCATTATTAACAATTCACTGGGACTTTTACAATTCTTAAATTAAATCTTTATTTCCAACTTGCTTCTATAACCAGCTATCATTTTTAACTTTATGGATTTGCATATTTTTCCCACCATTAGCATGGTAAAATTTTCACACTTACTTTTTACATTGAGTTGGTTGGTATGTGACTCTGCCAGTATATATGTCCTTTCCTTCTAAAACATGTCATTTTAATCAAATAATCCATTAGCTTGAATATGGAAAATTACAGCAATAAATTGTACAACTTTGACTAACGTTTTCAATCACTGACCTCAGTTTCAACTTTGAAAAAAAAATTGTTTCTTAAATTATTTTATTCTAAATTTTTTTAGATTAACATGTAAGACTTACACATTTTTATGGAGTACATTGCAAAATTTCAATACATACATATAGCATAAAATGATCATTCCAGGCAGGTGGCCTTTCCCTTTCTTTTACTTGGGTTGGAGGCAATGAAGTCCCTCTTCCAGTCCTTTATATAATATATAATGGATTATATGATCCTTTATAATATATAATCCTATATAATATATAAATATTAATGTGTTATATATTGTATAATATATAAATATATAACAATCCTATATAAGATATAAAGGATTATTGTGAGCTCTGGCTGCACCACTCTGCTATGGAACGCTGAAACTTGTTGCTTCTGTGTGTGTTTTGGCACTCATTACCAAAACAATCTAGGTACACCTAGGTTGATTCTGCATCTTGATTGTTGTGAATAATGTTGCAATGAACATAGGAATCTAGGTATCTACTCTGTATGTTCATGTTGTTTCCTTTGAGATATATATCCAGAAAAACAGTAGCCACATCATACAGTGTTTTGAGAAACTTCCATGCTGTTTCTCCATAAAGGTTGCGTTAATTTGCATTTTTACCAACAGTGTGTAAGTGTTCTTTTTCTTCATATCCACATTAGTGTTTATAATTTTTGCCTTTTTTTAAAAAAGGATTTGTTGTATTTTTATTTCAAAGAGTTACAGAGAGGACACACAACAGAGAGAGAGAGAGTCAGAGAGAGTGAGACAAAGAGAGATCTTGCATATATTAGTTCACACATCAATGGCTGGTATGGCTGGAGTAGAGCTAATATGATGCTTGGAGCCGCAGCTTCTTTTGGGTCTCCTATGTGGATGCAAACCCGAGTACTTGGGCAATCTTCTGCTGTTTTCCCAGGCCATAAGCAGAGAGTTGGCTGGATTGAAAGTGGAGCAGCCAGGACGAGTACCAGTACTCATATGGGATGCTGGCACTTCAGGCCAAAGCTGAGCCTGCTGCACCACTGCACCAGTCTCAATTCTTTTTCCTTTTGTTGAATTATTCTAATAAAGTTAGGTGATATTTCATTGTGCTTTTGATTTAAAATCCCTTAATTACAGGGGTTATCGAACATTCAGGTATTTGTTGGCCATACATACTTCATGCTGTCATTTGTGCCTGTTGAGCCTTTCATCTATTTCTTAATTTGGATTACGATTTTGCTGTTTCAGATTCATAGTTTACAAATATTTTCTTTAATTCTCGTTTGGCCCTTCACTCTGTTGATTGTTTTTCTTATGGTAAAGCTTCTTAGTTTGATATAATCCTCTTTCTAGTTTTGCTTTTGTTGGCAGTACTACTACTGACTTCCCAAAAAACCATTGGGCATGTAATTTTCTTCTAGTGGCTTCATAGTTTCAGGGCTTACATTTACTTCTTTGGGTTGTTTTTTTGTATACAGTGGGAGATGGGGTAGTTTCAGTTCTTTGCGTATGGATATTCAGTTCTCCCAGAGTCACTTTTTGAGTCTGCCTTTTCTCCAGTATATGTTCTTCAAACCTTTGTGAAGGGAGGCTTTAGGCAAATGGACTAATTTCTAGGACCTCTATTCTGTTCCATTGGTTAGTAGTCTGATTTATGCCAATACCATGTTATTTTAGTTACAAATCTCTGTATTGTATTTTGAAATGTGGTATTGTGATATCTTCAGATTTGGCTTTTTATTTTAAAATATTTTTATTATTTTAATTAAAAATTATTTTCTACAATACATTTTTGAAAGTATAGGGATTCATCTCTTTATTTCTTCCTTCTCCTTCCAGATTTTCCCCATTTTTTAAAAAGATTTATTTTTATTATTTTTTATTGGAAAGGCAGATATACAGTGAGGAGAGACAGAGAGGAAGATCTTCCATCCGATGATTCACTCCCCAAGTGAGCGCAACGGGCCGATACTATGCCAATCCAAAGCCAGGAGCCTCTTCTGGGTCTCCCACGCGGGTGCAGGTTCCCAAAGCTTTGGGCCGTCCTCGACTGCTTTCCCGGGCCACAGGCAGGGAGCTGGAAGGGAAGCGGGGCTGCCAGGATAGAACCAGTGCCCATATGGGATCCCGGGCGTGCAAGGCGAGGACCTTAACCACTGCGCCACCGCGCCGGGCCCGATTTTCCCCATTTTTGCCATTTTTTTCCGTATTATCACAATAGTGTATAATCCCTTAATATAAGTTACAAATTTAAATTTTTGGACATTTAAATGTATCATGACATGAAAAATACAGTCAAAGGTAGAAAAAAAAAACCAGTATCATATTTTAGAGACACATGTAAAAATTTTATTCAGAGTCCTACTTTTATTTGGAAGTAGAGACACATACTGTATGGTACATATGCTGATCTTCCTTGCATAGCTCATGAATGGATATATATTTGTTTATATATATATATATTATACACATTTACATGATTTCCTGGAATAAATCCCATCAGGTAACTGTGAGTTGTGTCTTTGATACAGAGTTATATGTAATGTACTTGCATTGTGTTGGGAATTTTTATATCTATGTTAATATACTTATATATTATACTTTGTGTCTTGGTTGCCTTATATCAGAAAGAACATATGATATTTTTACTTTATTTCATTTTATGACACAGTTCCATAGGCTCTGGGATTCCCCCAACCCCTCCCCAAGCCCTCCCCCCATATTGATTTCCTCCATATTATTACAGCAGTACAGCTCATAACCAGTCATAATTCCATCATTGTGGGCATGGACCATGCCGAGTCCAGCATCTTATTGTCCAGATAAATTCAACAGTTTCATTGGGAGACCATCCTTGATCTGAAAGTAGAGCTGGCAAAACATCATCCCCTCCAATGAAAAGCCACAACACAAATTCAACAACAGGAAGAAACATGGAAATTTACAGTATCATGAAGTTAATTGACATGGTACTGAGTGACCAATGAGACTGGCTTGATCAAGATTGCTTTGACTATTTTGGATGATTTTTGCTTCTTTCTTTTTTCCCTAATTTTCAGGAGAATGTCATTAATATTTGCATTGGTCTGTATATAGTTTTTGGATAGTATGGATTTATCTAAATTTTATTTTACTTTAAAATCAGAGAGAGAGTGATCCTCTATTCACTAATTCATTCCCCCAAATGGCTGCAGCCATTCTGAAGCTGGGAAAGCTGGGAGCCAGGAGCTTCTCCTGGGTCTCCCACTTGGGTACAGGATCCCAAGGCTTTGGACTATCCCTCTACAGTTTTCCCAGGTCAATAGGAAGGAGCTAAATGGGAAGCAAAGCAGCTGGGACTCAAACTAGTGTCCATATGTGATATTGGCACAGCAGGTGGGGATTACTATTCTACAACACTGGCACCTGTATGGATAGTTTAATAACTTTAATTCTTTCAACCCATGAATGTGGGAGGTATTTCTGTGTCTCCATTTTATTTTTGTTTTAAAATGTTTCTTTGCCACAGTCTTTTACATTCTTCATTAAGCCAATATTAAGATTTTTTTTCTTGTAATTATTTTTGATTGCTTTCATAGATTTTTTTTCTCAGTGAATCTGTTATTAATTTATAAAAATACTACCAAGTGTTGATTTTGTGTTCTGCAGCTTTACCCAATATAACAATTTTAAGAGTCTCTTGATGGAGTATTTAAATCTTTGTCTATGGAATCAAGTCATCTGCAAAAAGGGACATTTTGACTTCTTTTGCTGTTTGTTTGCTCTTTAACTCTTTTTCTTCTGCTAATGGCTCTGTCTGTGGCTCAGACTTTCACTGATACATAAAATAGGAGCATTGAGAGTGAGCCTTCCTTTATGTTTCCATTTCAGAGGAAATGATGTTACATTTTCCCCATTAAATACGATTTTGGTTGTGGGTTTGACATACATGGCTTTTATTATGGAGACATATTCTTTCTATATAAAATTTGTTTAAGGTCTTTATTATGAATGGGCATTGAATTTTGCAGAATGTTTTTCTACCTTTACTGGAGTGATCATGACTTTTATCCCTCACTCTGTTGATGTGATGTGCAAGATTTATTAATTTTCATATACTGAGTCCCTGTGATAAAAATCTTAGCTGGTAAATGTGAATTGTGGTTTTGATACAAAGTTAGATTCAATGGACTTGCATTTTGTTGGGTATTTTTAGGTTTATGTTAATGAGGGATATTAGTCCACAGCTTTCTTTTTCTGTTGTGTTCTTGTTTGGTTTTGGAATCAAAGTCATTTTGTCTCATAAGATGAGTTTGGAAATGCCACTTCTCTTTCAACTTTCTGGAACACTTTAAGAACTGTTACTACTTATTCTTTTCAGTTCCATAATCTTGGAGCACAGAGGGGATGTTTTCTGCCCTACAAAGTTACCCTATTTCCGGAGTGAGCCACCAGATAGAGGTGGGAGCTCCAGCTCAGCACACTGAGTCTGGCAACTTCACTGGAGTAGGGAGGGAAGGAACACGGAAAAGAGGAAATGTGGACTTCCTGTCCCCACCACATCCCTGGGCTGTCCTCAGAGTCATTGGAGGTTTCCGAATCCACCATAAGACAAAGCACCAGTGAACCACGCGCTGTCATAGCTTCCTCTTGCCTTACTCTGAGGACAGCATTTCCTTGGTGGGCTCTGGCTGTGGGAGTCACCGGTAGTGTGCTGCTTACCTCAGTGCTCTGCAGGGTCTCTGCTCTGTGGGCTCTCCATGGAAAATATTTTTCCAGCTATCTCCAGGGAATGTGGTATTTCCATTTTTGTCCCTCCCTTATATCTTCCTGTGGCTAAAATCAGCATTCCTTCTTCTTCCTATTATTGTCAGTTATTCCTTGTCAGTTTCAGCAGATTCAGCAATGAGGTTTTATTTTTGGGAGACTTTTCATTACTGATTCAATCTCATTACTTCTTATTAGCCTGTTCCAAGTTTCCACATTTTCATGGTTCAGTAAGTTATTTGTATCCAGAAATGATTACATTTCTTCCAGGTATTCCAGTTTATTGACACTTCCTAATAGTCCTTCCTATTCCTGCGGTGTAAGTTGCAATATCTGCATATTCATCTCATTTTGAGTCTTTATTTTTTTCCTGGTCTCGCTAAATATTCATTGATTTTGTTCTTTAAAATCAACTTTCCATTGATCTTTTGAAATTTTTAGTTCCTGTTTCATTTACTTGTGCAGTGTTATTTATTATTTCTTTCATCTTTAAGGTGGGTTTTTTGTTTGCTCTGAGTTTTTTAGATTTAGGAGATGCATTGTTACGTTGTCTATTTGAAGTCTATTTTTATGTAGTTACTGCTATGATTTTCCATCTTTTCTCCTTTTTCAGTATCTCTCTTAGTTTTGGTATGTTGTTTTATATCTTCATTTCTCTCAAGTCATTTTAAAATTTCCCTTTTGATTTCTTAAAAGACCTATTGTTTATTCATAATGTGTTACTCAATCTCCATGTATTTGTATAGTTCCTAGAATTTCATTTGTCATTAACATTTAGTTTTATTCCATTATGATCACAAAAGTGGTTGATATGCTTCAGTGTTTTCGAATTGGTGGAGACTTGCTTTGTGGTCTATCCCAGAGATTGTTCCATGTGCTAATAAAAGGAATGTATACTCTAGTTATTCATTGGAATGCTGTGCTAATGTCTTAGGTCTGTTTAGTCTATGGTGTAGTTTAACTCTGACATTTTTTCTACTCTTTTTAAAATCTGGATGATCTCTGCATTAATGAAAGTGGGTTGTTGAAGTCATTTATTGTGTTGGTTCCTATTTTTCTCTTTAGATCTAATAATGTTTTATTAAACTGAGCAACAGGCATAAAGTGTACATACATGCATCTTGCTTTTTAAAAGATTTATTTGAAATACAGAGTGAGACTCATGCATGTATGCACACACCGACAGAAAGAACAAATGCAAACAAGCACATGAGAGAGATCTACCTACTGGTCTACCTCACTGTTGCTCACAATAGCCAGGGCTAGAGAAGGCAAAAGCTAGGAGCCAGGAACCCAGGTATCCTATATATTCCATGTGGGTAGTAGGAACCCAAGTACCTGAGCCATCACCCACTGCTTTTCAAGCAGATTAACATGGAGCTGGATTGGATGTGGAATAACCAGGACTTGAACCAGTAATCTATCATGGGATGTGGGTGCCCAAAGCACCAGCTTAGCTTATTACACCAAAATGCCTGCCCCATATCTGCTTGTTGAATTAATCCCTGAGTCATTAATAACTTACTTTTTCTGTTCACAGTTGTTCTGTTAAAATCTGTTTTGTCTGATGCAAGTGTAACTTTTCCTTTTTGTGTTTGGTTTCTGTTTATATGCAATATTTTCTCCCATCTTTTTTGCTTTTAGTATGTATGAGTGCCTATTGATGAAGTGTATTTCTGCATGCAGCATTAGTGTTTTCATCTTTTAACTCATTCATCCATTTTGCATCTTTTTTAAGATTTATTATTTTTTTTTAAGGAAAGTTAGATTCACAGGGAGAGATGTAGAGACAGAGAGAAAATTATTCCATCTGCTAGTTCATTTCTCAAGTGGCCATAATGCCTGGAACTGAGTTGATCTGAAGCCAAGACCTTCAGCCAGGAGACAGGAGCTAACTCTGGATCTCCCATGCAGGTGCCAGGTCCCAAGGCTTTGGGCCATCCTTCATTGCTTTTCCTAGCCACAAGAAGAGAGCTGGAATGGAAGGTAGCTGTGATACAAGCTGGCACCCATATGAGATCCTGGTACATCTAAGGCGAGAACTTTGGCCACTAGGTTACTGCATTGGGCCCCAGTCTGCATCTTTTAATTGAGGAATTTAGCCTATTTATAGTCAGAGATAATCAGTAGCAAGTAATGATTTAACACTAAGTTAAAACAAGTTCTTTTGTGTATTTTGAATGTACTTTTTCTGTCGGTTTTCTGTATTGCATTTTATAAAGATTTTACTTATTTATTTGCAAGGCAAGGCAATGGAGAGGTAGAGGGAATTTTCCATCTTGTGGTTCACTCCGAAAATGGGTGTAACTGCCAGGCCTGAACCAGGTGGAAGCCATGAGCCAGGAACAACAGCCTGGTCTCCAACACAGGTGGTAGGAGCCCAAGTACTTCTGGCATGACCCAGTGCTTTTGCAGGCACATTAGCAGGAACTTGGATGGAAAGTGGAATAGCTATTGCTCAAATTGGAACTCTGATGGGCAATAGGACGTGAGAAGTTGTGGCATAACCTCTGGGATTACATTATTGGTTTCCTGTCATGGATTTTATCCTGTCATATGTTTTCATAATTGCTGTTGTACTTCATTTGCTTTTACATAGAGGCTTCCCCTAAATATATTTTCAAAGGCTGATCGGTGATGATATATTCCATCAACTTTTGCTTTCTTGCAAATTTTTTGTTTCTCCTTAATTTCTGAAACACAACTTCCCTCAGTAAAATACTCTTCATAGGTAGTCATTTACTTTCAGAATTAGGAATACACTCTTTTATTCCTTCCTGGCCAGTAAGATATCTGCTGAATGTTATCTGTTATTATAATAGTTTGCTTCAAATGTGATTTGGAACTTTGCCCTTGTAAATCTTAGACTTCTTTCTTTAAATTGTGCTTGTGAGAGTTTGACTATGATGTGTTGTAGTTCAGAATCTTTCTGATTATGTCTATTTAGGGCCTTGTGGACTTCTTGTGGGTGGATGTCCATGCCTTTCTGCATATTCTGGAAGTTTCTAACTATTGCATCATTGGATAGGTTCCTAAGCCAGAATTCCTCTTTTTTGCCCTCAAGAATCTTCACAAATTGAACATCTGTTCAATAGTGTTCCAAACTTCTTAGAGGCTGTCTTTATTCTCACTTAATGAGAGAAGGTGTTTTGAACAGATGAAGCAAAACAGAAATAAAATCTATGAGATATAGTTTCTGCTGATCTTTGTTGGTGAAGTGTGTCTCCTGTAGGCAACAAATAGATGGGTTTTGCTTTTTAATCCAGTCTACTAATCTATGATGTTTGATTGATGAGTTTAATCCATTTACATTCAGGGTTAATATGAATGAGTGGTAATTTGGTTCTGTCATTTTAGCAAAGGGACTGTTCATTGATTTAGTCTTCTGTTGTCATTTTACTGGGATGTTCTTCACATTTGCCTTTGGTTTTGGTGGGTGCTATTCCTTTTCTCTGTCAAGAGAACATCTTTAAGTGCCCTTTGTAGGGCAGGTTTGGAAGAGGCATAATCTTAACTTTTCTTTACTGTGGAAGAATTTTATTTGATTTTCAAAGACAAAGGAAAGTTTTGCTGGTTACGTTTCCTGGGCCCATAATCTATCTGTTCTTCACCCACTATTCCTAGCCAGTAGTAACCACTATTCTGCAGTTGGATCAACTTTGTTTTCAAAAAAGCCTTCACGTGAGAGAGAACATGTGATGTTTGTCTTTCCATATCTGGCTTATTTCACTTAACAATCTCTAGTTTTATCCATTTAGCTGTAAATGTCTGGATTTTACTTTTTAAAAATGGCATTCTATCAGTCATATGTACCACATTTTCTTTGCCTCGTCAGTTATCGGTGGACTTTTGGGTTAATGCCATGTCTTGGCTGTTGTGAGTAGGGCTTCAGGGAAGTAGGCTGCTTTTCTGAATGTCTGACAGATGCTAAACATGCTTTTGGTATTATAGTACAAAGCTAAGCCGTTCATGGCATAGATGTTAGTAGTTTATACCTGGGTTGAGATTGTAGTTGGCTTCATTGTATATTAACCATTTCTTATATATTTGGGGGGGTACCTACCTTATCTTGCTTGTTGCTTCTTTTTCCATGCTGTGAAGGAATTAGATAATGTATCAAATTCAGAGTTGTGGTCTACACTAGCCAACAGAAAACTAATTAGGTAAATGGCTCTGAGCCTGAAAAGCCAACAATTATTTCAAGCGCTCTTCACTCCTGGTCTTCTCTCAAAGCCTCTGGCACCTCTTGTGTCGGAGATCTCCTCGAGCTTCTTCTGTGTATGTGAGGAAATCCTGTTCCTAGGATGCAAGGAGCTAAGCATCTCTGCTGCCATGATTTTGTATTTAAATATCCTAATGTCAGTATTTCAGCAGTGAAATGCAAAGCTGATTGCTCAGAATTATTACAATAAAAAAGATTACAATAATCTTTTATATAATTTAGCACGTTGTCAAACAGACTTTGAATGCAGCTGTTAAAATATTAAAACTAAATTATATTAAATTAGAACTAAACAAAACCAGGTTACTTTAAAAGTTGTATGAGTGGAAAATTGCTTTATGCTTAAGGCACCATTGATATTTTTAAGAAAAGGTTATTTTAAAAACCACCTGCTCTGACTCCATCCGATATTGGGAAACTAAGGATTTGGAGATGTGAATTTTGAATCTTGTCTGCAGTCACTAGTTATCCAGGGATTCAGCACTCTGAAGCTAGTTCTTGGTTTCTGATTCCTCTGTTTACTATGAAGATACCTGTCCCAAGTTTTAACAAAATCTTTGGTCAGAATTCATTGTGCTTATTTTTATAACTATGCTGCAAAACAAAGGCTTATTTTGATAGTGTCTATCATTTTTAGGTTGAACATGAGAAATATTATGACCGATATCACTTTGCTCAGGAGCAGCGAAGGATCCTGATGTCAAATTGGCATAAGCATAGGGAAGACTTTATACAGAAGGCTCTGCTGACCCTTGCTGAGGCCTGTGTAGCTTATGAAATGGAAAGCAGCTTGGTGAAAGACAGAAAAAAGCAACAAGAGTTGTGTGCTGATCTGAAAGCCAAGGTAAGATGCTTCACAGAAGATATTTTAATATTTATCTGGGTATTCATTGAAAAATGAATTTCTTCCTTGTTTATATATAACCTAAAAATCAGTTTCCCTACAAAGGTTATCTTGAATAAAGTAGTTTAGACAACTTGAAATTGTCTTTCTTTTCAATCAAAAATAGTCAACAATTTATTTCATTGGCCTTAACCTAAAGTTATTATGACAGGATGTTAATATTGAAGTTTTAATAAAGACATCTGACATCATCTATACATACTGAGCACCAGAGAAAGGTGCTAGCCTCAAATCTAGAACCAATTGTCAAATATCTGACATTGGTACAAAGCTTCTTAGATCTCACACATCAGTGAGCTGTAAGAGGTAAAGACTTGCAAGTGGAAAAAAGTTTTGCATGGAGATGTGTTGGGGCATATTGCTAGACTATGTGCAAGTGAGTGCTCAGCAAAACGTAGTTAAGTAAATGAATTTTTCTTCTTCCTTAGACTCAATAAAGGTGACTAGAGGATGGTTTGGAAAAATTTGTGGGTAGCCCACAGGGAATAGAGAGGAGCTGCCTCCATGGCAGGTCTGCAACTTAGAACAGCTGCTATGTTGCGAGCAACTGAATCTTTCAGACCTGTCACAGGTGTCTAAGCGCTAGAGGCTTGATGTAGATCTGGTCTCCCTAGGAGTGTTGGCAGAGGCCACTGAAAACAAATTGTATTGATATAATATCTGTGTGTGTGTCTCTGTGTGTTTGTGTATAAATGTATATATTTGTGGAAAACACACATCTTGATTTATTGACAAATAATGTAGTGTAAGATTGATGGTAGAATAAGACATTTTGGTGGGGTTTTTTTATGTAGAAAAAGTATCTTGGTAAGCAAAATGTGATATCAGTAATTAGCATTTAAAAACACAATGTCTGTTTGAAAACATTAGTGGGAAAAATGCCCTCTCTGCATTTCTTTCTTTTTTTTTTTTCTTTAATTGTTTCCATTGCATGAGCATGGAACCTAATGGGAATAGAAGCTACATCAAAGTTGATCTACTTAGAGTTAATTCATGTTTCATATCCATCTTCAAGTTGACCACAAACCCAGGGTCAGGGGCTATGACATGTCCTCATACTGTATTCCTGTTCTGTGCTTACTCAATTTGCACGCATTATCATTAGCTCTTGAGCTATGCTGCTAAATTTTCTGTGTATTGTATTGCATTAAGTTAAACCTACATGCAGTTAATAGTACAATATGCTATTGGGATGACGCTTTGGTGATTACCTCCAAGTGAACACCACCGAGACTAAGATATAGAACATTGCCTGCAACGCAGGAAGCTTCCTCATGGATCTTCTCAGTATACACTACCCCCAACCTATAATAACTCTTCCGAATTCATCACTTTAGATGAACTTTTTCTATACAGAACTTCAAGCAGAGCAAGTTATAAGTGTATGCTCTTTTGTATTTCTTGCATTCATTGTACCTGTTTCATCCTTGTTGCATGTTATTTATCATTTGGTTTTTATATAATATTTGATTATAATATATACCACATATACCACAATACATGTGTATGGTTTCCTGTTGATGACTACTTGATTGATCTCAGACTTGCTATCATGATGTAATGGTGATGATGCTGTGAAAATTTACGAACTTGTCTACCAATTTCTGTTGAATAGTTAAAACAGAATACTGGGTTATGAAGATTCAAGTGCTTTTAACATTTGTAAACACAGAAATATTTTTCCAAAGGGTCGTGCAAGCTTAAAAGCAGTTTCAATTGCTTCACATCTTTACCAACTGTGGAACTGCCAATATTTAATTTTATTTTGGTGACCTGAGTATTGGTATTTTATTACAGTTTTAGTTTATATTTAAATATGCCATGCACATTTTCACATGTTCATTATCCATTTGAATATCTTTAAAATGTACACAAACTCTGGCTCTGCCTGTGGCAGTTCTTCTGAGGAAATTCTTGCCCTTTTCCTAAGAGAAGAGGGATTTTCTGTTTCCTTCCTCCAGCTGCAGGGGGTCTTCAGTTGTGCTCCAATAGCTCTTGTTGCTTTTCTTCAGCAGATAGAGGCTCTTGTTGCTATCTCAAAGATCTGAGCATCCATAGAAAGACTTCTCTTCCTACACTTACCATGCTCTTTCTCTTAGCACCTCAAGAGGTCTGTGGAGGAAATCTATGAGTGCGAAAGTCACTTTCAATCTGTGGCTCCCATGGGTTTTATACCCCTAAGTTCTTATAAATTGTTACAGTAATAGGAATCAATAAATTAGAATGACTTGCACAAAGCTTCAGCTGTCATCTTTCCATTCACTTTGTTAGTGACCTTGCCTTCCCAGGTGTTCTGCCACAGGTAAGCTAGTCTTCATATTGTATCTTTAAAAAATTATTATTTTATTATTTTCATTTTCTGATAGTTTCATAGGCCATGGGATTTTCGTTCCTTCCTTCCCAAACTCCCTACCCCTGCTTATTGAGTTCCACTATATTATTACTGTAGTATATAGTTCTTCATAGACAGTCATATGTCCATCATTGCAGGCATGGACAACGGCAGAGAGTCCAGCATCCTATTGTTAAGATATAGTTAACAGTTTCATTGGGAGTCCAACTTTGCTCTGGAAAAAGAGATGCAAACTGCATTGTATCTTTATATCTGGATATGATAGTATCCATGACACAGTTACTATACATCCCCTAAAATGAAGACCCACAATAGAAAATCAACAGAAGAAAGAAGAAATTAACAATGTCATGGAGTTAAATAACATGCTGCTGAATGACTAATGTGTCACTGAAGAAATAAGAAAATCAAGAATCTTCTTGAAGAAAATAATGCTGCTGTATGATCTATGAGTCAATGTAGAGTTTAATGAGAGAAGGTGTTTTGAACAGATGAAGCAAAAAAAATCTATGAGATATAGTTTCTACTGATCTTTGTTGGTGAGATGTGTCTACTGTAGGCAATAAATAGATGGGTTTTGTTTTTTTAATCCAGTCTACTAATCTACAATGTTTAATTGATGAATTTAATCCATTTACATTCAGGGTTATGAATGTATTTATATGAATGGGTAATAATTTGGTCCTCTCATTTTAGTAATGGGTTGTTAATTGATTTAGTCTTCTGTTGTCATTTTACTGGGATGTTCTTCACATTTGCCTTTGGTTTTGGTGGGTGCTATTCCTTCTCTCTGTCAAGAGAACATCTTTAAGTGTCCTTTGTAGGGCAGGTTTGGAAGAGGCATATTCTTTTAACTTTTCTTTACTGTAGAAGAATTTTATTTCATTTTCAAAGACAAAGGAAAGCTTTGCTGGGTATGTTCTTCTGTGCTAACAATGTTTTGCTTTTAAAATCTGGAATATGTCACTTCATTCTTTACTGGCCTGTAGATTTTCCTGTGAGAGATCTCCTGTAAGTTTAATTGGCATTATTTTATGTCTATTGTTTTTTCTTCACATGCACATTTAAGAATCTTTTCCTTATGTTCAATTGAAGAGAGCTTGATTATCATGTATCGTGGTGAAGATTGCTTTTGGTCAACCTTGTTGGGAGTTCTGTGTTCCTCCTGGATGTTGTTTCCCAATTCTTTCTCTAGATTAGGGAAATTTTCCCTTATTGTTTCATATACCTATTTTAGTTTGACCCAGCTCTGCTTCCAGCTTTTTGTTTGCTTCCCCCTGGTGACAGGAAATATCTTCCAATTCTGAGATTCTTTCTTCTGCCTCCTTCATTTTATTTTGGAGACTCTTCACTGCACTTTTAGTTTGCTCCACTGTATTGTTAATTTTTGATTTATCAGCTTTCATTTGATTCATTTCCAGTGTGACATATTCCTTAAATTTCTTGAACTCCTGTATTACATGCTTCTCTTTGTTGATAAGAAGCTTTATAACAAGTGTTTTGAATTTTGTATCCCCCATTTTCTTGATGTCTTCCTCAGTGAACTCTGAGGTTGGCAAAGGCTTTTGCTCCTTTGCAGGGGAGTCTTCAGTAATATTCATTGTGCCTCTGTCTCTTCTTTTGCTCTTGGTCATTGTACTTCTGGTTAGCAGATTCTTTTCCTTGGGGAAGTTTTCTAAGCTCTATCACCAACATCTCTTCAATTCGTTTTTACTTATTGCAGTTGGTACACAGCTCTTTGTTTGTAGTCAGTTGTGCCACTCCCTCCAGCAAGTTCCAGGTGTGGATTCTTACGTTAGATTTTCATCATGGTCTCAGTAGCCCCAGCTCCTGGCTCACTACTCTCCATCTCCTGTGATCCCATGCTGAAGCTGTATTGTTGTCTGTACAACTTTTCTCCCACTTCAGTTGGAGCACGTGCCAGGACTAGGGAGACACCAGGTGTCCTGTCTAGTAGGTTGTTGTTGGTACTGATCTTGCCAGAACCTATTGGCCGTTAGGTCTGAGGACCACCGGACCTATTTTGACCCATATGATGCCATATGCAGTATTATTTTTCTGTGGAACCAGTGCAGTGCACTGAGCTCAGTGAGTTCTTTCTAGCTCACCACATGCACAGCTCACTGTTGTCTCTGCTGTTTCAATGCCTTTTCCACACTGTACAAAATGGCACTTAATGTACTACTACTAGAGTTCTTGATCTGCTGGCTGTCAAGTCTGAGGGCTACCCAGACTTGTCTTGGTTGAAACCTGTAGAATGCTACGTTGTTGTAGTTCGCTGAGTGAGAAATGAGATCACTACCAGCTCATTGAATGCTCAGTCTTGTCTATAGCTTTTTCGCTCTAGAAAAAATGGCACCTGATTCAGCTCTAGGGGGCTGACTGGACTGTGAAATCCACCCTGTTCCTGCATTGCCCATCTAGGACCTGCTGCTCTGTCTCTGCTCCTGGTCAAACAGACCAGCAGGATGGGCAATTCCTTGTCTGAGTTCATCTCCTGACCTGGTCAACATCCCTTCCCCTCCTTGTTGCTCTTGGAGTTCTGCCTGCTAGTGCAAATTAGATCACCCTTTGCTGATTGCCACCTGTGTATTGGTCACTGCAGCACCACACCATTGTGTCTGCTTCTTTCCCATGTCTGTCAGTCTCTAGGTGCTGCTCTGCTGTTGTTCTGTCTTCTCCTATTTCCTGGAGTGTGCCCTCTGCTTCACACTGGCTAGTGTTTCTCCATCTGTTTAAATGTGTCCTAACCCTGTCTCCCTATCTTGATTGTCTTGACATTGTATTTTTTATATCTGACTTTCCTTAAGTTTTAGGTACCTGTATTGCCCCCATGACTTCTGCTTTCTGACAAGTCTAAGTGAAGCGCTACTACAGAGGTGATTTGGTGTTGTTTGCAGTTTAAAAAGTGGAAGCAACATTCTTTTAAACTTTCTATCCTTTAGTGGATATACTGATGAGATATTCTCATCAATGTTTTAGATGCCTCAATCAAAGAAATCATTGGCTAGTGACAGAGGGTCGTTGTCAAAGGTGTCCCATTTAAAACTTTTCTGAACATTAAGATTCCTGCCATTGATGAGGTAACCCCAAAATCAGTGAGGTATAGCAACAATGAGTGGGAATCTGGCAAATGAAAATGCTGGTCAAAGGAACATTTACATAAGCCACATCATAGGCAAGTTTTGGTAGTAGCCCACCTAATCATCACCACAGAAAAACCTGCCGTTTACTTTATACAGTGTCAGTCACCAGTCAAATGAGAACATGAGTTTCCTGTCTCTCCTACGTCTCCTTCCATTTTCTCTCCACAACCTGGAACGCTGATGGCATAAGCATGTAGTGGTTGAGAGGAAATGGTATGAAGAGGGAATAGTTGATTAATCCCTTGAAACAAACCACTTGGACTTTGAATCTTGCCTGTGTGTTTACTGACTCAAAAGTTACCAATGAGTCTGTCTGTAACCAGTAGTAGACCATGAACTCTGTTTCCATGTGACAGGAGAATATTTGAATGGGGAATAAAGGAATGCTGCATTTTTTCCTATACACTATACTGTTTGGTGTAGAAGGCACACTCTACTGACTTCTCCTATACATCCAGCATTCCAACAGATGCTTTTTATATTACAATATCAATCTCTGTTGCCATGCACAGAGGTGGCAGCTGACAAAACACCTACTAGAATCAAAGATGTGCCTCGAGATACAGCACTGATATGGAGTCTCTTCAGAGGCATGGCTACAAGAAACCTAGCCATGGTTTGCATGTCATTTGGGTAGACCCTCCTTAAATGCTAGAAGCTTGATCTCCAGGGTGGACAAATGAACCCTTAAGGCAGTTTCCAGAACAATAATTAGGTAAAGGGAGCACTATCTTTAAAGGTATCTGATGATAATATCTTGAAGCAAGTGAGCCCTCTTTAGATTAGTTTGCTGTAAAGTAAGGCCTAACCTTTCCTCTGCACACAATCGGCTTCCTTTCCATTTCTCCTCCATGCTTTGATATAGCCAGAGGATCTTGGTACCTTGCTACTTGAGTCTTCCAGCCAACAGAATCAAGAGCCAAATAGGCCTTTTTACTTTGTAAATTATCCAGCCTCAGTATTTTCTTACAGCGACAGAAAGGAGACAAGGGGTGAATAAGTATCTCTGAACTTGCAAGGATTAAATCACTGAAGAATACATGTGGAGTAAAAATAAAGAACTGTGACAAAATGGATTCTGTATTGAGAAGGTGTTATTGGGATTTTTGTTTCTGATGAAGGACTGAGGCTTAATGGATTACAGCTGGAGCTAAAAATACATATCATAAGAGGAAAGGGTCAGTCAATAAATTCCAGGTATTTAAGATGTTAAATTATACATATGATTTTTTTTATCTGGAAGCAACTTGGATATTTATTTCTACCCTTCACTTTATAAATTTGAAAGCTAAATCCTGGATGATGAAGTGGCTTGCCTAAGGTTCACAGCAGCTAATTCAATTTGAAATCTGGTATTATCTTATTCCACACATGTTTGCATATAAGAATCCTGTCACATAATAGACACTATTTATTATATTGTAGGTCCTAGTAGCTGTATATTAGATCCATAGAGTGTGAAAAGTATTGCTTCTTTGCATCATAAATTTGGCCTTTCTGTAACGAATACATTAGGAATAATAAACATTAATTAAACATTTAACCATAATTTTACTTTCAGCCTTTGAATTTAAAAAGGCTTTTGGGTGATCATTTAGATGATTTGTGTCTTTTGAGAAAGGTATTAGAGGAATTTTTAAAAAATGCACATAGTTTCTCTCTTTTTTATGTTGGTTTCCTGTCGGTAGCTATTGCTGTTATAGAGTAATGTAGGCCTCACACTAAGTACAAGAGAAACACTATCATCATGGCCTCACAAAACCTACTCTTTGTTCCCTACCTTTTCCCAGACTATAGCTATTCCTCAGTGTCCAATCTTAAACTCTGATTCCTCATTTCTTTGAATAGTCATGTTTCTTCAACATGAGCAGAGAACCTTATTCCCAAAGCTATCTCCTAGTTGGCTTCTTGGTTCCCATGCTGGATGTGTGAAAGCTTCTAGGGAAATGTCCACATCATGTTCGATATGCATAATGACCAATACATCAAACATCATCAAACCTCACTTTGGGTGCCAGGATGTTGTGGTACCATTGGCTAAGCCACCAATGTAAGTTGTTTTGCTTCCAAGTTACCTGCCTGTTAATACACCTGGGAAGGCAGGGAAAGGTGGCTCAAGTAATTGGGCTCCTGTCACCCATGTGGATGACAGGAGTTCCAGATGGAGTTCCAGACTTCTGTCTTTGCCCTGTCCTAGCCCTGCCATTGTGGCCATTTGGGGAATGAACTAATATATGGAAGATTTTTCTGTCTCCCCCCTTTTCATTCTACCTTTCAAATAAATATGTAAATCTTTTTAAATCCTCATTTCTAATCCCATGAATGAACATGGAATTATCTCATAGTTCATATTTGGAATAAACATTTTTTAAAGAATCATTACCTGGACTATTGGTGCTACACCAGTCTTTAGTTTTCCCATTTTTCCTATGGTTTTTCTGGCCCTCAATTGCCTTGCCAACGACTAAAACCCTCATCCCTACACTCACAGGAAACACATCATTTTCTGCTTTATAAAGACAATGCATCTTTGAGGAGTGGAAAACATCCTGAATTCCTTTCTCCCTTAACCTCTGTTCTGTCTCTTGCAGAGAAATAGTGTGAGATGTCCGTCCCCTGCATATGAAAGTCCAGTCCTGCTCTCTAGTGTTTAGAACTGACCCATTTAATTACAGTAGAAATTTGATTATACTGTTTTTCTCCTTTCCTGACCTTGGTCTCCATTATGCTTTGTAATGTTTTTCACCTGTCAACCCCTTTGAATCTCCTATCTCTGTCTTTCCATTGAAAATAAATATTTTGAAAGATTAATCTACAGTACTGTTTTTAGGTCTTCTTGACTTCTCCATTCCATTACAATTCTCTGTTTCTCCAGAGACACCCAGTACTTCCATGATACTTCATTCAGTCAGTGGTGTTGATCCTGTTTCTTTAGTAAATTTCCATGTTATCTGTCTGTTGATACATCTACTTTTAAAGGAATTTTGAATAATCTTATTTATTTGAAAGGCAAAGTTACAGAAAGAGTGAGAGTGACACAAGAGAGAAATCATCTATCTGCTCATTCACTCCCTAAATGACTGCAATTACAAGAGCTGGGCTAGGCTGAAGACAGGAACCAGAAACTCCATCTGAGTCTTTGCATGTGGGTCAGGGACAAATAAGCAGTTGGGCTGTCCTCTGCTACTTTCTCAGGCACATTAGCAGGGAGCTGGAATGGAAGTGGAAGGATTCAAACCAATGTCCATATAGGATGCCAGTCCTACAGATGGTTTGACATACCATGTCAGAGCATTGGTCTCTGATCATTTCAGTTTTTGACATTGCTTATGCCCTCAGACTCTTTAAGTGGCTCTTAGTTTTGCTGTGTTTGCATTTCTGTCTGCCTCTAAATCCTTGGTATTATTCAAGTTTCTTTTTTTTGCCATGCTCTTTTTTCTTTCCTATTTTATTGCCACAAAGAGCATCATGATTTTTTTTAACTTTTATATGATAATTACTTTCAAATCATTCCATTTTCACACATTGTTCTCTCTTGATTCACATTTATCTGGTTATATGCTGATTGTACTTACATGTAAAACTCAATATCCAAAACAGAATCTTAATTTTCTCATGTTAAACATATCTTGACAATAGGATACTGGACACTCTGCCATTGTCCATACCTGCAATGTCAGGATACATTTAAATAGCAGAATGATGGACTTATGACTGCTTATGAAGGACTATGCTATTATAATAATATAGGGGAAATTACTTGGGGGAGGGGACTTAGGGAGGAGGAAAGAGAAATCCCAGAGTCTATGGAATTGTATTATAAAAATTTTTTAAATGCTTAAAAAGCTTAAATAAATAATTAAAAAATTTAAAAACAATTTGCACTCCATCATCCTTATAGATATCAACTTTAGAAAAGTTTATCTCAACTATCTGCCTGTTTCTATCACTGGGCTCTGGCAATATTTCCTAAACTATTGACTCATCCCTTACTGGCCATGCTTCACATCCTACTCTTATAAAAATCTTGTAAGTTGCAGGAAGAATGGCTTATGTAAAATGGAATTTAGATTATTTCATATGCTGATGACAGCTCTTCAGTGACAGGACCCTGCTTACAATAATGACCAGACTTTCTTGCATGTGTCAATAATTTGGATCCCACTCCTTAAACTGTTTCCACTATGCATTCCTTGCACGTAAATCCTGGCTGCTAATGATTGTGGCTATGGCACACTAAAAAGAAAAATAATAAAATCTATGGTCCTAAAACATCTGCAAGCAGGAATACCACTTTCTTCATTTTGTTATGTGCTTTTCCCTTCTCTTTCCCATGATGGATTTTTATGTTGATGCATGATGGGTGTTCAGCACATTTTGTTGAAGTATATAAGCCTCAGGCTTTTCTTTACCTTCTCCTCAATACTTCCCTCTGTAGTTTTGTTTTCATTACTTTCTCTTTCTCTCTCTCTCTTTTTAAACCTGATTTATGAAGACTACTGTGGAAACAAGTATATGATGTGCAGAGTCATTAAGAAGTAAAGTAAAAACTTGATTTCAGTATCAAATACTCTGAGATGTCTGATGTAGTTTTAAAATAAAACTTGGCTCCATGTGAAACTGAGGTACATTGCAGACATAAAACAACCTCAGCTGATTTTCTGCAGTGCATCATGTTTTTGTGCTCCTTGTGACCCCATCACTCCTTGTGAAAATTCTATCAATAAGTCAGTATAGTTAGGGAAATGAGCAAATACGGAGGTAGAAGAT
The DNA here is from genome assembly GCF_017591425.1 of Ochotona curzoniae. Taxonomy (NCBI): domain Eukaryota; kingdom Metazoa; phylum Chordata; class Mammalia; order Lagomorpha; family Ochotonidae; genus Ochotona; species Ochotona curzoniae. The sequence continues at coordinate 61,245 of NW_024467047.1, forward strand.
ACTTTGTTAATAAATACAATTTCCATCCATTCTTTGCATTTGAATAGTTTTCCCATTGCATCAACTCCTTTCAAAATACTTTTTTTCCCACTTTGATCCTTCTTTGTTTTTGGAGAATAGATTCCGAAGGTTCCATGAACCAGATGTAAATGATTGTTTAATTCAATAGTTTTCTGAGCTTCCATTCTAGAGATGAAGAATAGTTGATAGCTGAATCACCCTTGAGTAATAAGCAATCATAAAATCTGATCAAAATACTTCAAAATTGTAGATATTGGACAACCAGCACCTGGACAAAGTCCTTGAAGCAAGTGAATCCCTGAACATGAGCGTCATAATCACTTTATATTCAGGAGGTCATGTTTCAGTATGGGATGGGGAGAAACATAATCCAAGTAGAAAATGCTAGTTCTAACAAGTGAATGAAGCAGGAATTGGAGTAGGGGATGCAAGGCAGCCAAGATGTATCAGACACAGCACTAGAGAGGAAGATGTGGCAGATAAAGAGCCCTTAAAATATATTTTAAAAATACCTTTTATGTTCACAAGCCCTGAATGCACAGGAAGAGATACTGAAAGGATAATGAGAAATAGCCACTGAAAAGGCTGTAGAAATTTCAGAATTCACAGAACATTCTGGAGAGTTGTAGGCACTGGCATTTTAGCCCAATACTTGATTAATACTCGGGCAACCTCTGAACGTGCACAAAGCAAGAGGTAGAAGCTGTATTCCACATTTATGGGCAAAAGTGAAATATGTTTACCCTTTAAAAGTCTAAAAGCATTAGTAAAATCTGAGGGGTTTTCTTGGTTTCCTAAGACTCAACATTGCTTTGAGAAAATTAAAATACTATAGTGTCTTTACAATATGAATTATAAATCCACTAGATGGATTTTTAGCAGCAAAATAGACACGACAAAAATAGGTTAGTGGTTTTAAAGACAGGTTGCTAAGTGGTAAAAGCGAAACATAGAAATGTAGATGGATATTTTGTCTTATTTGTGGAAGTTAATCTATGGAGTTTAAAAATTGTGTGGCTATAATTTCATTGAATATTTAGTTATATATGTTACTTCACTAAGTAACACATGTAAATGACCATACACTTTTCTTTCCCCACTTTATCATTGGCAAAACTCTCTCTATTGTATTAATATGCACAATGTATGTGTTGTATAAAATGTACAAATTTTAGGTGAATGGGCCAAAATGATAAAAATTCTAAGTTTAAAAAATAAAAACAGGACATCCTATAGTGAAAAACTCAGGAAAAAATTATTCCTAATGAGAAAACAGTGAAACCAAGAGCAGAATAAGGCAGAAAGCTTAAGAATATATGGTAACAGACTTATTGTATGTATAAAAAGTAGCTCCAACAGCTGGCTAATGTGTCAATTGGTAATGGAACAGGGTGGACTGGGCAGGACTGAGCAAACCTTAGCCCACAAGCGAAACTAGAGACCAGGAGGGAGCACAGGTCATGCTGAGCTAGGCTCTTGCACCTACTGGTCTGCATGAGCCAGGAACGCTAAGCCACAGTGTCTAAGGCAAAGGACAGGACAGGTGAGGGACTGTGCCAAGCTGAGTCAGAGCAACCACTGGCATGTGGGTGATCTATGGCTGGGAACAGGCCCGGTTGGGGAGCTAAGGGGACAACCATGGCTGAGTTGAGGTTCCCACCAAGGGGTGAGAGAGCTGGAATGGGGGCTGCGTTCTGAACAGGAAACGGTTGTAGTCTCCCTTGGCACAAATGTGGACTGGGATTGGATGCACTGAGCCGGGCCAGACTCCAACACCCTCTGGTGTCCTGGAGGACCAGGGTAGATGTGGGATGGACTAGGCAAGGTCTCAACCCCTACTGAGCCATGTGTGAGCCATATGTGGGTATAGACGAGCCACGGCTGGTCTGAAATATCCAACCGTAAGGACCAGTTTGGGTTGAAGGCCAGTCAGGAAAAGCCACTGTTCCTGCTAAGACAGGAGGTGAACTGAGTAGGGCTGGCTCATGGACCCACTGGTATGTGCAAAATCTGGCATTGGGAGAGGTTCTGATGGAGGAGCCTGGGCAACTCCTCTGGCAGGACACAGACCTGGCAGGTAAGCGCAAGAAACATGATAGGAAACAGCCCAGAACAGGCCATGGAAAGTTACCCACTGGCATACATTTGGCATGGGTTGGGGGCAGACTAGACTGAATCTGTTCACATCATCCAATGGCAAATCCAGGAACCAGAACAGTGTGGGTAGAGCCGGGTTCAGTCACAACAAAAACCAGTGCACAATACAGAATGCCAAGGTGAGGTTGCCTGTACCAGATGTGACTCCAGTGCCCAACAAGCACGGGTGAGAACCAAGAAGGGAAGGGGTGGAGCCGGCAAGGGTAATATTGGGTGTTCCCTTGCTGGACAGCTACTCCCATTGGAGAGCATGAGCTGGGATGGGGGCAGACCAGACTAAGCAGGGCTACAACACCTGTGGGCCTCATGTGGACTAGATCAGGGAAAAGCCAGGCTGGGCTGATTATTCCTACTGGTGCAAACAAAATTAGAGTGGGTGAGGGTTGTTTGGGCTTAGCCACAGCATCAGCTGGCAGAAGCTGGCACTGGGGTCTAATTCTGTCAAGTCAAACCACAGAACTACCTGGAGAGTGCATAATCCGGGAGTGGGAGAGGCCTGGGAGGGAAATAGTGGGCTCCTCCCTCTTGGGTTACCACTTCCACGGGAGGGCACAAAAACTAGGACAGGGGCTGGGGTGGCTAGACAGACACCCAACAGCATCTGTGTGGGCTGCTGGTTAGATGGAACAAAGCTTTAATACCCATTGACATGTATGAGAGCCGAATGGGGTGTGGGACAGACTGGACTACTGCTACACATACTGGCAAACCAGGGTAGGGGGCGGGCCTGGTGGGGGTTATTGTGGGTCACTCCAACTAGGCTGCAGCTTCCACTGGTTTGTGCAAGGGCCGAGAATGTGCTGGACAGCACCAGACTGGACTGCAACATCCATTGGTTCCAGTGGAAGGCAGGGCTGAAAAGAGAACCAACCCAGCAATTGCAACCACCAGCTGATCAGGGCCATGGACTGAGTGGGGCCCTAACCTGCTAGTACATACAAGAATCTGGCCTGAGAACACCTCAGACAAAGTTTCTTTGGAGATCTCCCCAGTCAAAATGCTGGAATCAGAACCCTAACCGAGAAAAGAGAGAAGACAGAACAGGTCAATCAACCATCTCAGCTATAAGTTGGCAGCAAAATACGGAGCAAAAGGAGACTCTGTGATGGACTATGCCAATCGGTGAATTCTTCAAAGACCTCATCATGCTTGGAGTGGCAAGATTGGCAGCAATTTATAACTGGTGAACTATGAAAACCACTTGAACAAGAACCTCAGAGCATGCCCTACATGCAGGACCTGGGGAGGGTCCTTCTAAACATGAAGGAAACAATATGGAGATAATCGTCTTACCCTCTTTCCTATAGCCCTTGAGCCTGTTTAACCTAATTAACTATGTAAAGAGTGTCAAAAATATAATCATAAAAAAAAGAGTTTCAGAAAAAGGACAGAATGAAGATTCAAAATTAATAGATAACATCCAAGAACTTGCTATTTCTGATGAAAAGCATCAATCTGTATTTATAAGGAGTTCGGCAAACCTCAAGATGGATCAACATGAAGACTGTACTTAGACACATAATGGCAAAAGTACTGAGAACAAATGGTAACGCTGTGTAAAGAGATAGATGTATCATGGAGATTCATTCTGCTGGTGTGGTCACAAACAAAGGCATGATGATCTGGGTGAACATTGGTGGCAGCAACTTCCCCCTTGTGCCACAGTATTCTGGCTAGTTCAAGAGCATCTCTGAGATGTTTTGTGTATGATTTTTGAAAGGTTAGCCTGGAATTGCTTTTCTGCCCCAGAGATTTTGTGAACTGCTTAAAATTCAGCAATTAGTATTCCTTGCTTAAGTAGAGTGTTTTATGTTTTTATGCAACTGAGAACACTGTCACAGATGATGTCAGGGTCCTGCAATGTTATTCTAACTGGCCTGCTTCCTGACTGTAGGTGAAACATGAGAAGCAGCCAGAACCAGTAATGAGTCATCACTGTGCTGGTCCAAGCTGGATTTGATCCCGCTGGCACATGGGGCCCAGTATTAGATCAGCTTTAGGGCAGAACAGACCACAAAAAATGTATCCATCATCAGTAAGGTGGCGTGAATGACTAAATACAGAGGAAGAAAAATGCTTTCACCACCTAACAATGTCCACAGATGTAAGTTTTATTTCTGTGATCATCTGAGAGGGTATTTCCTTAGTCATGGGGGATGTAATAGGTTGCTTCTTTGATGTTAGTGATTCCCATGTAACACTTCCACGAACAGAGAAGAAAAACATTAAAATTGGAGAAACTTGGATGTCCACAGGAATTGGCAAGGGGCCGGTAGCTTCTGCCAATTTAATGAATGCATTTCCCCCGTGTGTAGTGGCGAGGTCAACTGTACCATGCACCATCGGCATGATTAGTGTTAGTGATGAGCACTCTGTATTACCGGCTTCTCCCAACTCTTTGCAGCTGGGGACATTCCTAGAAGTTCCCTGTGGTTGACCATGGATTTATTATCAGCAGAGGTAAGAGAGCTCTGAGCAACCATAGGCTCAGTGTCAGAGTGATTTTTGGTCACAGCAGCAGATGGTATTCCTCTAAACAGCTATATTGTGCTATGAGTGGCTCTTGGCAGGTAGTTAATTGAAATTCCTCAGGGTTTAAGGACTTGATGTAGCTATATATTAGTTCCAAGTAAAATATTCCAAGTAGTCCTACTCTAAAAATGTCTTCATTTTAAAAGCATGTTTGTCTGCATTGGGGTCTATTTTGTAAAGTTTAAAAGAGGCTCTATTTTTTAATGTTCTTTGTAATGAGAGCCTTATATTTCAATGGCAAGTCATAATAACATCTTACAAATGGAGATATTTTTGCAAATGGAGATATTTGGTCTGGAATATAGATGTTTGAATTTTACACTGACTTTATGCAATAAAGCTTAAGGCAGCCACAATCTCAAGGACTGGGAAAGTTAAGAGGAAAAGTTATAATCTGGAGTTGGAAAGCCAGTACTTTTTAATGCCAGTTGAAAAGAAATATAGGTTATTTAAAATGTTTAGATGTGTCTGGTAGAATGAGATAAAGAATTCAGAAACAGATGTATATATCTAAAATTACTTGATTTTTAACAAAGAAGGCTAATTTGATTATAAAATAGTAGTCTTTTGCATAAACAACAAAACAGAACAACACAAACCACCCAATATCCATAGGCAAGCATAAATCAACTTCAGTACACATATCATTGCTCCAAATTAATTCAAAATGATTCATAAGCAAAATGGCCATGCTATCCATAGCAATTTCTGGATTCAGTGTGATCACAAAATATCAAGGACATTTATTCACAGATGTAAAAAAAATAATGCCGAAATTCATATGCAAATACAAGTGGCCCCAAATAGCTAAAGCAATCTTAACAAAAAGCAAACCTGGTGACATACCAATATAAGATTTCAAGACACACTACAAGGCAGTTATACTCAAAGCAGCATGGTACTGACACAGAAATAGACATGCAGATCAACAGAACAGAATAGAAAGCCCAGTAATCAATCCATACATCTACTACCAAGTAGTCTTTGACAATCAAGCTAAAATTATTTTGTCTCTTCAACAAATGGTGTTGGGAAATTTGGATCTCTGTATGCAGAAGAATAAAATGAGACCTCTTGCATATACCTTATTTTTTAAAAAAACCCTCCCTGTTGGATCAAGGATTTAAAACTAAATTTGACCTTATATGGTCAAATTGTCAGAGGAAACACTCCATATAGTAAAGAGGTAGCTGACTGAATAGGTGAAAATATTTGCAAATTGCGCATCTGTTAAAGAATTAATTCTGGGATATATAAACAGCAATAAAACAGTGAGGCCAAGAAATGGCTATGAAAATGAGCAGACATTTATCAAAGGATGAAATACAAATGTCCAGCAGACATGAGAAAGCATGCCTGTAAAAACCACAATGAGTTTTCACTTCACCCCAGGAATGGCTGTCATCTAACAATCAATAAATGAATGCTGATGAGAATGTCGGGGAAAGGAACACTTAATAGATTATTGGTGGGAATACAAACTAGTACAACAGTTATGAAAAACAGTATGGAAATGCATCAAAGGATGCAAATAAATGCACTATATGACCCAGCCATACCACTGCTGGGAATATGCCCAAAGGAAATTAAGTCATCAGATGAAATACTTATTCACCTCCCCTCACCATGTGTATAGCAGCTCAATTCAAAATAACTAAGATGGAATTAACTCAGATGTCTGTCAATCAGCTGATGACTAGATAAAGCAAATGTGGCATAAACACACAATTGGATATTTCCAGTCATACAAATAATGAAATCTGTCATTGCAACAAAATGGATGTTATGCTTAGAGAAATAAGCCAGTTCCAAAAAGACAAATATCATTTTTTCTGATAGGTGTAACTAATTGTCAATACAAAAACAAAACAAAACAAAAAAGCGAAAAACATAAACCCACCAACCCTACAATGTATAACAATAAGTCTGGCATCATATGACTTGATTTTTGTGTACAACCCCTATCTATATTCTAATGCAACAGTGGTCTTTCTACTTTATTTGCAAAACATAATGGTTGCTGATGCATAAAGCTTCTGATTATAAAGTAAACGGAAATTATCATATTGTAAAAATCAATGGGAAAAAGGCAAGAGCGGGGATTGAGGAAGGGAAGGAGGTATAACTTCCCCATTTCTAATCCACCTCCCTGCGATTGTGCCTGGGGAATTAGCAACAGATGATCCAAGAGTAAGTGCCAGCTCCTGGCTTCAACCCAGTACAAACTTAGCTGATGCAGTCATATGGGGAGTGAAAAAGCAAATGGGGCCCGGCACGGTGGCGCAAGTGGTTAAGGTCCTCACCTAGCACGCCCGGGATCCCATATGGGCGCCGGTTCTAATCCCGGCAGCCCCGCTTCCCTTCCAGCTCCCTGCCTGTGGCCTGGGAAAGCAGTCGAGGACAGCCCAAAGCTTTGGGACCCTGCACCCGCGTGGGAGACCCGGAAGAGGCTCCTGGCTTCGGATCGGCATTGCATCGACCTCACTTGGGGAGTGAACCATCGGATGGAAGATCTTCCTCTCCGTCTCTCCTCTCTGTATATCCGCCTTTCCAATAAAAAATAATAAAAATAAATCTTTAAAAAAAGAAAAAGCAAATGGAAGTTTGTCTCTCTGCCTTTCTTCATAACCCTGCCTTTCAAAGAAATACAAATCATTTTAAAAAGATTTCTGAGTTATTAAAATATGTTGAGGATTTCAAAGCACTATTTTATGTGTAATATGTATTGAGGATACATACAGAATTAAAAATTAAACATTTTTAAGCAAGAGTTGTATCAAAGATTTTTTTCAATCCAGTGACATAAAAACACTCAATTATAAAAAGGAGCAAAATATTTGGTCGCTTCACCAAATATCTTTGGCAAGAAATACATGAAAAGATGATCAGCATCATTAGTTATTAGAGTGATAAAAATTAAAACCATATTGGGATCTCAGTATAGACCTACTAAAAATTAAAATTTAAAAATCTGATCATGCAAAACATTAATAAAGATGTGATAAATTGAATTCCCATACATTGCGTGGGTGTTGGGAGTGTAAATATAGCCACTTCACGATTTGGGTAATTTTAAAATATTTTTCAACACACACTCATCATATTAATACTGCTCATAGATGTTTACTCTTTTTAAATAAAAAACTATGTTGACACAAAAACCTGTACCTTGACATTTATAACATTTGTATTTGCAGTTAATAAAACTGAAGCATGTCAAATGCCTTCAACAAAAGAAGGCATAAATAAACCTGATAGTGTCCAGCAGTGGGGTATTACTTAGAACTAAAATGCAATATAGATACAAACAATGAAATAGCATAGTGTATTTTCAGATTATCTAAGAAAAGGAAATCAAACAAAAAGTGCTATGTAATGTCAGGGTATTTCACCAAGTTTTTAGAAATGGAATTAAATGATAAATATTTTCATAGAAAAAAATTCTGAAGTCTGCATAGGAATGATCCTAATAAATTCATGGAAATCTGTATTATGACAAACTGAAGTATAGAGTTTGATTCCATTTATGTGATTTTCTTCTTTATAAACATTTATTTTTATTTGCAAGGCAGATTTACAAAGAAAGGAGAGACAGAAGGTCTTTGATCTGTTGGTTCACTGCCCAAATGGCTGTAGTGGCCAGAGTTGAGCTGATCCGAAGCCAGGGGCCAGGAGATTCTCCTGAGTCTACCACATGGATGCAGGACCCCAAGGACTTGGACCATCCTCTGGTGCTTTCCTAGGACATAAGCAGGGAACTGGATGGGAAGTAGAGCAGTCGGGACATGACCTGGCACCCATATGGGAGACCATTGCCACAGGGAAAAGGATTAGCCTTTTTAGCCACTGTGCAGGCCACTGTATGATCTTGAAAAGGCAAAACTGCAGGAACAAAAAAATATCTGTGATTGCCATTGGATTGGGGATGGAGGAAATTTCACAATTGGTAAGGAGGAGGGAAAAGGAAGATGCCTTTCTTGCTTGTTTTCCAGGAATTACACCCACTGACGAGATGTTAGAGCCTATTTCAGGCAGTTGATGTCCAGGCAAAATTAAGAGATTGTTACTGTGACTAAAGGAGAGAGCAAAGGAGAAGGTCCGTTTACAGAGTCTGGCCATGTCTGGAGGAACCTGCCTCTCTGAAAGGGAGGTTATTTCTGCTTCAGGTAGTCTCATAAAGATTCACTAAGGCTTCCTTTCTCTAAGCGCAAGCCAACGAGCACTTTGAAGTGCACAGTTCCCTGGCTGTCCATGGCCATTTTTTTCCCTACAGGAAAATATCAAGAGAAAAAAAGAGATTTGTTTAAATAATAGTTATTGTCCTTAGCTCTCTTCAATCCCCATCAACTCTTCTTCCTCTGTGGATTCACCTCTGCTTTGTGCTTGTTACATATTTGTGTAATAAATGAACATAACTGCTTTGGGAACCAACACAGCAAATTGTTAAGGTGCTGCTTTTATAGGTCAGAAATAGCTATTAGCAATTTTATGTGGCTCACCCTAGAATGTAGGCAGATGTAGTGTGTTTCTTTTACTTTATATGAATCTATGCATAATGATGTATTAACAGTGCAACTTTCTCTCGATTTGCTATTACTTAGCATCTGCAGTCCCCTAACATGACCCCTGTGCCTCATTTCCTGAATCTCATTTATTTTATAATAGGTGGATGATTATCTATTTTTGGGCTCTAAACATGAAGGGAAGAATCATCTCTGCATTGCTAATATCTCACACCAATGCAAATCCTTGCTAGGTACTTCATAAACAACATATGCCCTTTAGCGGGTTTTATTTGTATTAAACTATCCTCTTAGGTATGTTCTGTAGGCGATATCTTTTTTATCAGTTTATGTTCTCTGATAATTCACTTGTATTTTTGAAAAGATTTATTTATTTTTATTGGAAAGCCAGATTTACAGAGAGAGGAGAAGAGAGAAAGAGAGAGAAAGATCTGTCCGATGATTCACTCCCCAAGTGGCCACAACAGCTGGAGCTGAGCCATTGTGAAACCAGGAGTCAGAAACTTCTTTTGGGTCTCCCATGCAGGTACAGGGTCCCAAGGCCTTGGGCCATCCTCGACTGTTTTACTAGGCCAGTAGGGAGCTGAAAGGGAAGTAGAACAGCTGGGACACAAATCAGCACCAATATGTTAGCCCTGGTGACTTCAGAAAAAGTCTGTTCATGGCAATACCATGGTTTTTTAAAATTATTATTATTTTTTAACACTAGAATTCATTCTTATTTCTAAATATATTCTTCCTCAACTAGAAGCTCAGAGGGAGGATTTGATTTGTAGTTGACCTGTGCAGCCTGGCATTGTTTGATAGGAAACTATAAGCAGTGAATGAACAAATAAGTGGCTAGAAATAATTAAGTCCTGATTCCCTGCTCTTAACTTCAAATGTCACAGGAATTTTTTTTTTAATCAAAGAGTATCAATGTAAGGATAGATTGTTTGTAAATGGGCAACTGAGGATATCCCTTTAATGTGGGATTTGTTTTTTTAGAACTCTATGTAAAAATGGAGAATTATCTGTCCTAGTTATGGAGGGGATCTCTGTTTTGATAGATAGAATATACCAAGTACCTTGCTACCCATAGGAACGTGGAGTACTCTGTGATGGAGACAGCCTTGGGATTTGTTCCTAGGCTGCTCGTACCCAAATGTATTTCTATTAGAAGATTCTATTGCAAACTACTCAAGAAATCCTCATTTTTAAATGTGTAAAATAATTTAATGTTGAATTTCTCCTATGTCATCTCATTATACCAAGTGTTTCATTCGGTGATGCTGAATTTCTGGAAGTTCTTTTGTGGGCAAGAGAAGCAGACAAGTGAAGGGCCAAAAGTTGAAGAAAAATGTGAAAAATGATCTGTCAGTGCCTGAGGCATTTATAATAAAGAGAATCACATTTCTGGGCAGGAAAGGACTGTAGGAGACACATTAAAAGCAATTCTTCTGGGCTCTCTGTAAATGACATATGTTAAATGTCTGACTGTTTGAAAATGGTACAAACTGCTTGTTGCTAATACACCTAGTGATTATTACAAAACAGTTTTCTTTCTACAAGGGAACCTGAATAATTATGTGGAAAGATGAACATCTTAGGTTGCAAAGATCCTGAAATTGGTGTGTAGTTTCTTCATAACATGTACTTTTCATGAATTTAATTCCCTTGTGTACATGGATTTCAAAAGCCTTTCCATCAAAATATATTTATATTTTAATTTTGTTTTCCATGGACTTTAAAAAAAGTGAACTCATATGTGGCATGATTGATTCATTTACTGAACAACTAGTATTTAGGTAACTACATTGTGCAAGGTGTTGAATAGGTCCTAAGCACTCAGAGTTGAGTAAGATATCCCTCTGTGTCTCAGATTCCCATAAAAGGACACATATAAACATTTGGCTAGTGTAGAGTGTGACAAATCCCACAAAAAGTGGCATTATGAAACTGTGAGCACAGTGGAACACTCACAGCCCAGCCCATCAGAGGGGCAGCAGTAAACAATGAAGAGAAAGCAGAACAAAATCCTGAAGGATGAGAAGCTAGAGGACATTCCTGTCCCTGAACAAGACAAAGCAATCTTCCATATGGTCAGAAACATGCCAGGGCACAATAGCAGTTTAGTGGTGCTTCTTTTGAAGTGTGGGCATGAAGTAATGAGAAATAAAGAGAAGTGGGTGTGTGCTAGATCTTGCAGGGGCTTGTGTAAGATGTCAAGGTTTGTGGTCTTCATGTGTGATGAGAAGCCACTCAAAGGAGATGCAGTTAAGATTAATCTGATGGCTGGGAGCGTGGGAGTACAGTCTATGGAGGGAGGCTTGGAGGACAAAATGGCCATTAGGCTTCCATTTTCATTGTTTATGTTAAACGGGTTAGTAGTCTGATTTAAGGTAATGCTGATGCAGATGAAGACAAGGTCATAGAGATATTTAGAAGATTAAACAGGAAGAACTGGGTGAGGAGCAAGAGCTGATGTGGTTAGGTTTCTGCTTCATCACTGGATGGATGGCTCTGTTTATACATTCAGTATTTACTCAATGCTGAGTGTATGCTGTTATTCTTCTAATTAATAGGAAATCAAAGGTGGAAAGAATCCCCAGATTCCCAACCTCTTATAACACAGTTTCTAAGGAAAGTCAGAATGACCAAGAAGAAAATTAAATAAAACACATGGTGATAAGTATTAAAGAAGTATATTCAGCAATGGAAAGATATGACATCAGGAACAAGGAAAGTTTTATAGTTTAGATATTGAAAAGATTGAACTTGAGTAAAATTCCAAAAACAATGATACATCTTGCTACATGTCTAGGGGAAAGATATTCTAGAGTGAAGGAGCAGTAAGTGCAAAGACCCCGCCTGCCTGTTTTATTTGAGGAATAGCAATTAGAACAGCGTGGTTGGAGTGAGCAAAGGATGGTGTTGTCCGACTTCACTCATGTGACAAGATTTCCCTGACTGCTAGTTTGAGAATGAGAAGAGAAGCTAGAGGATCCATTAGAATGGTTTTGTAGTAATGCAGGCTGGGTGTCATGATAGGAAATACGAGCAGTAACAATGTAGGCTTCATAGGAGAGCATGGCCTTCCCTGCCCAGGGTTTCCCAGCTTGTGAATAGAATCAAACAGTTCCAAATCTTTGCTAATATTTATATTCTCAATATGTATCTTTTAACTCATCTGGTGTGTGTTGTGATATTTCACGGTAGTTTTAATTTATGCTTCTGATTTCTAATCAAAGTGAAGGACTTTGATTAGATTCAATGGCTATTTGGATTTTGTCTTTATTTCGTTGTCCATTTAAGTCTTCTGTCCATTTTCTTCTTATTGGGTTGTCTGTTTCATAAAAATTATACTTATTTAACACATATTTTGGATATTAGATCTTTGTGGGTTATCTGTGTTTTATGGCATACTTTTCTAGTCAGCATCTCATTTTCATATCTCTTAAGAAAAATTTTAAATTTTCACATAATGAATTTATCAAACTTTGATGATTAGTGCTTTTTTATCTTGTGCAAGAAATCTTTTTCAGATTTCGAAGTCATTTACCTATTTTTAATCTTCTGAAGGTGCTGTATTTAACTCTGATACCCTGGCCTATAATCTTGGAATATTTGTGTTTTGGTGGTATAAGCTAAGGGCTAATTTTACTTTTTTAAAATAAAGATACTCTTTTATTTATTTTAGTGCCTTTTATTGTAAGGTCTGTCTTTACCACAGCTTTGCAGTTCCATCTGTGCCATAAGCCGAAGGGGCTGAAAACGTGTGGTTCTGTTTCTTAGCTTTTGATTTTGTTTCATTTGTCTGCTTGAAATCTATGAGCCAACATTGTCCTGCCTTAGTTATATTTTATAACAAGTGTTGATCTGTGATAGGAAGGAAAAAAAGATTTGCTCTAAGTGCCTGACTAATTCTTAGACCTTTGATTTACATTTTAGAAACTGCCAAATTCCAAGAAGTAAATCCAATTGAGAGTTGTCTGAAATTGCAACAAATGAATACATAAATTTACAAAAATGAACTTTATAAGATAAGCAAAATGGTATATATTTTATCTAAGCTTTTCTTTAACATTAATTTCTCTCATCAAATTCTATTGCTCCTTTGCAGAGGTCCTATACATCTTCCTGCAAAATTAATTCTGCTTCTTGGTGTTTCTTATGCTATTGAAAATGATATCTTAAAGAATTTTGTGTTGAATTTTGCTAGAAAAATATAATGTATATTGATTTTATATGTGACTTTGGTATACTAAAATATGTGTCAATTCCAATAATCTATCTGTACATTATATTAAACCTATATATCATTAAAATTAGGGAATGTGATTTTTTTCTTATTTATTTTTATTTTTGATGATTTTTACATTGTTGATTAGGGTGCAAAGGGTCAAGGACTACAGGAAAATGAGTGAGACCACCATTTCCACATTCTTTTTTTTCCTTTCCTGCATCTGGTTGAAAGGGGGAAATAAGGGGAGAAGCCACACCCAGCCTCCCAACTGCCTCCATATCCTGGGATGGAGGACAGCCACCAGATGTGGTCCCCAGGGTCCCTGATGTGGGGCAAGCTCCAAGGGTTCTGCTCAAGAGCTTTTGATGGTTTAACTGTTCTGAAAATTTACTGCCGAGCTCATCACTCCAGGCACAATGAAATCTTTTCAGAATCCATTGGCTGACGTAGTTCACCTTAGAGTCTGCCCAGATATTCACTGCCAACACTTGGCTGGGATAGTTGATCAATTTGTTCTATCCTCCATTCTCTGTTGTGGTACCAGGTGTCCTCTGCAGGCTCCAATATACTGCCACATCCAATATGTGCACCTGATTATGCTGTCCACTGCTCCATCTAAGCCACTGAGGAGGCCCAGCTCTGACTCGTGCACTCCACAGTCAGACCATGGATCCTACAATTCTCTCCATGGTTGTGGTTCTGAGTCCAGCGAATCAGTTGAGACAATCCCCACAAAAACTTCATTTGAGGTGTCCCCAGAACAGATTCTTGTGTGTGCTTGCCAATACCGGTTCTGGCATAGTCTGTCGCACACACTGGTAGTTGCAGTTACTGAGTCAGTTCTGTCCCCAAGCCCTTTCTTCTATGCAAACCAATGAGTGTTGCAGTCCATCCTGATCCTGCCCATTGTACTCTCAGCCCTCATACAAACAAGTGGAAGCTGCAGCCTAATTGGAGCGACCTACAATAACCTCCACCTGGCCTGCCCCCTACCCTAGTTCCTGTGCTTGCCAATATGTACAGCAGACTGGACCAGTCTGTCCCACGTCCTGTTCAGCTCTCATACATGTCAATGGGTACTGAAGCCCAGTTTAATTCAACCAGTCCCACTATCCAGCCCAAACACCTGCCAGTTGGTGCCGCTCTCTGTTTAGCCATGCATGGTTCTCATGCTTGTCAGTTGGAGTGGCAACCCAAGAGGGAGGTGACCACTGTTTCCCTGATGGGCCACTCCCACTCCTGGACCTTGCAACTCTCTAAATAGTTCTGCAGTTTAACCTGACAGAATTTACCGCCCATCCACCCCCCATGCCAGCATCTGCAGTTGATGCTGTGGCAAAGCCCAACACAACCCCCCCCCCACACACACACATTCATTCTGGATTGTGTATGCACCAGTAAGAACACCAGCTTTGCTTTCCCCTGATCCAGCTCACCTGCAGGCCAACATGTCTTATTTGATCTGGTCTGCTCTCACTCACCAGTAGGAGTGGTGGTCCAGCAGGGGAGCCCCATGCAACCTTCTGCCAGTTCACCCCATCCTCTCTGGGTGCCACATGTGCGGGTTGGGCGCTGCAGCCCAGTCTAGCGTGGAACATATCACCTCAGTGTTTGCCAGTGGGTGTTGTAGCCTGGGCACCCCAACTGTTAAACTAGCAGGACTTGTATTTCCACAGGGTTGTGCCTACATCTTCCCCACAGATCTACCCCTGGACCCGGTTCTCTCATGTGCTGGTTAGTGTCATTGCTCTGCCTAATGTGACCCGTCCCCTGTTTCCAACACTCAGTCAGGTACTAGGATCTAGCCCTGCTAGACAGACACCTCCCCGCCCCCAAGCCCTAGCTTTCATGTAGGTTGACATGTGGTAGTCAGTGATGTTCTGTGTTAAGAAGCCCATCTCAGGACTCCCATGTGGGCTGGTGGATCAGTTTGACCCATACAGATATTCCAGTCTTTTCCCTCAAAACCACCAGGTCTCAGTCCCCTCATTCACTTCCAAGCACAGTGGCCCAGCCGTTGGGACTCCTCAGGATTCATTCCTCACCTGCCATGTATGGTGGTCTTATCCTAAGCAGTAATTTCACACCCCCAACTCCCCAGAGTTCATCAGCAGGTGGCCAACGGGCAAAACCTGGTGCTAACAGGCACTCTGACTGCCCATAGTAATTTTTTTTAATCCTTATAAACTTTTTTACGTGGCTATGATTCTTTCAGAATAGAAGTGCTGTCTAAGGCCATCTTTGTTCCTAGTTTCAAAATGTGTTATAGAAAGTGGAAGAGACAGAGATATACAGAGAGATGTCTTTAGTTCACCTGTTCACTCCCCAGATGGCTATAATCCAACTGGGGCAGAGCCAGGTCAAAGCCAGGAGTAGCAACTGGGCCTCCCAGATGGGATTCAAGAGCCCAGGCACTTGCGCCGTCTTCTACTAATTTCCCCAGATCATTAACAGCACCCTATGGGATGTTGACATCTCAGGAGGCAGCTTTACCCACTGTGCCAGAATATATATATGAAGTCTACACATGTATATATGTATGTACATATATATATGTTTGCATATATGTATATGCACCATTATAAATGCATTCTATTTTTAATGCTTACATTCTTTCTACAGTGCCTTTCTATTTTCTAGTTCTATTTTAGAAAATTTCTTCTAACCTATTTTTCAGGTTGACATTTTTTTCCTTAAGTTATTTCTAGTCTGCTATTAAATCATCCACTGAATCTTAATTTTGATTATTATAGTTTTTCAGTTCTAGAATTTTTGTTCCCCCCCTTTTCACAGCTTTTTATGTCAATGTTTCACAGTTTCCAAATCATTCCATAAAATGTTAAGCTCAAGTTTTATCTCCATGAATAGAGTAAGCATTGTTGTTTTACTGTTTCTTGAAATTCTTGCAGATACTTTTTGGTTTTTATTGGTTCTGTTTCATGTTGCATCTTTTCATGTAACTTGTGTTTTGGTTATTTGATATTGAGTTTAAAATGCTCATTTGAATATTTTGATGCCAAAGTGATATTATGCTCAGAGAATCTGCTGCTTCCTGAAAGTGTAAAAAGCCCAGCGTTAAAGCTTGAAGATTTCTGAAATATTCCAATCAGAGGCTCTCAGCCCTTAGCAGATAATATTCCACTCAGACCTCTAACCCTTGGCAAATCTGCATGCCATTTTCTGCTCTTGCAGCTCTTACAAAGTTGACAACTGCCTCTGGTTAAATGAGCTCAAGCCAAAGTTGATTTCTACTGGTACAGACAGACCTTCAACACCCAGGCTTTTTCTAATTTATGCAAACACTGCCCCCTCCGCCTTCAGTTGGTGCATGTCCCACTGCTTATCTCTCTGTTTTTCACAGAATTATCAGTGAATTTGAGTAGCTATCCAGGTTTCCAAAAGAACACATTCACTCTTTGGGCCCAGCACAGTACCCTATTGGCTAAAATCCTCACCTTGCATGTGCCAGAATCTCATTTGGACTCCAGTTTGTATCCTGAATGCTCCACTTCCCTTCCAGCTCCCTGCTGGTGGCCTGAGAAAGCAGTCGGGGCTGGCCCAAGGCCTTGGGACCCTGCAACCACATGAAAGACCCAAAAGAAGCCTCTGGCTCCTGGCTTTGTATCAGCTCAGCTCTGGCCATTGCAGCCACTTGGGGAGTGAATCACACTAGCTCTGACCCCCCAGGGAAGGCTTAGGGAGGTCCTCCATCAGCAGCCATATCCACACGCCTAGGGGCAGCTGCCCATATGATCGCAGCCCATGTGACCACTCCCCCTCTCTGGCCAGCTCAGTGGAATCGTCTGTTCTCCCCTCATCCCGGCTCCCATGCACTCCATGAAGTTCCACTACCTGCACACAGCACAACATGGCACTGAACACTGCATCCCAGGTTCCACACCCAGCTTCTACCCTTCCTCTGGTGGTGGGTGCACAGAGGGAGGGCTTGCAGGTAGACAGGCAGAGCTGTGCCCTGTTCGCAGAGCTGTGTGGGCAAGATCGCCCTGCTGAGCCAGCCAGCTCCTGCTCACAACTGGAGCAGCCCAGGATATACTGGCCCCTGCCATGCTGCTCTCCCCCACCTCCCCTGGTCTCTTGCAACTCTCCCTGCCCAGCCCCTGGTGACCAGGGGCACTTGCCAGGCTGGGGCACACTCCTCTGGCCCTGCCCAGCCTTCTCCCAGATGGAAGGGCACTCACCTAAGAAGTAGGGCCAAAGCCCAGGTCAGAGGGCGATGTCTGAGCCTCAGGGCAGAGCGCCCAGCAGGCCTGCACAGGCAAGGGCCCAGCAAGGACAGGTAGGTGAGTGGACTTGGAACCCAGGCCTCCCGGCTCCTGTTAGGGCCTTCACAGGCAGATTTCTCCCCTCTCCCTTGTGCCCAGCCGAGCAGGGATTTGGGTTGAAGGGCAGGGCTGCTGTGCCTGACCCCCTTGCCCGCCACACCCCCGTCCCTGCTTGCCCACCCTGCCAGCCCAGCTCTGGTGGTGAGGATACAGCCTTTCTCAGTGTCTGAAGTCTCCAAAATGGAAATGTATATTTTTGCTAGGAACCCCGGCTTCCTGTGTTTTTAACATAAATAGTGTACACAGACTGATGGAACTTTAAATAAATGGGAATTAAATATGTAAGAACTGACTCGAAAAAAAAAAAATCCAGCAGATAGAAGATCTTTTAGTCTCTCCTTTTCTCTGTAGACCTGCCTTTCCGGTAAAAATAAATAAATCTTTAAAAAGAGAAATTCACTCCTTGCTTAATCTTTTACTATCTTATTAGCTTTTTATGAAATTTATTTTAAATTTGGCTTTTTTTTTTTAGTTTCTCAGGAGAAAGTTTGACCTTAAATAACTTACTTTTTTTGTTATTAGGTTTTTTTTTTTTAATAAAACCATGTTTTTAAGAAAGTGAGTGAGCTGATGTAAAAACAAATATCTATGGATCTGGCTATAAGGAGACACTGTAGTTAAGGAATGTTGTCAAGCATTGGACTTGGGGATAGGACCAGAGATGCTGATTGAACCAACTTGGTTTATGCCTAATCTAGGTCACTTATTAGCTAGTTACCACTGAGCAAGTTACTTAATCCTTCTAAGCTTGTTTCTTGACACAAAGAATTGATAAGACCCAGATAACCACATTCAAAGAGGGCATAGCCCTTGGCCTTTAGTCAACTTTTCTTAGGATGTAGTTTTACTTTCTCTATTTTTGAGTTAGAGAAAAAGTGACAAACCTGTAAATCAATCATATTTGCCTTTGATTATGACAAAACATTAGGCTAATTTGGAACATTCCTAGTAGGTATAAACTGTATAGGAATCAACATTATTAACACAGTGAAATATAGGGTGATTTAAAATAGTTCCCTTAATCTCCAAAATGTCTTTTTCTACATGAAAAATAGTCAGCCCTGCTGGGAGCCGTCATTCAGGTGGTGTACAACTTTAATTTGTACAAATGACACCACTTCCTTGAGTTGTGCTATGTACTCGTTTACTTTGTACAATGGCACACAATGGCACTAGGAATATGCCTGAATAATGTACATTTGCAGTATTAATTTGCCAACCAAATTGGACTGCATATTATAATTAGTACTAATGATTTTGGCTTCTTAAGAAAGTTTCCTGAATTCTAGTTTCTGCCCTAGTGTTAATTGTGTGCGTGGGCTTAGGAAAACAAAATCACATTATATTCCAAGGCCTCAATTTCTGCATTTAT